>NC_138768.1:86921582-87024082 GCF_965119305.1 Pelophylax lessonae
AGCAGACAGGTAGGTGTTTTTTTTTTATAACAGAAGAACATTGTATGTCTCTTCTGAGATAATAGCCTGCCTGCTTGCAGTCTATGTTAAGAAGACTTAAGTTCCCCTTTTAACCCTATCGTTAACAGTTGCTTTGGGTATTCCTGCCCACGTATTTAGGCTCTAGGAGGGAGAGTGTGATGACCCAGCATTGACTTCAAAAGATGTCCATTCCTTAGTCCTTGAGACATAAGACATTAAGTTTCTCTACCAAAAGCTGGAAAAAAAAACTTTTGCATGGAGAAATTCTTTTAGACTCCGTTTTTCATCCTCTATGAAGATTTAGGTGTTTCTGGCCACACGTCTAGGCTCTAAGAGGAAAATTGGATGCCCTGTCATTGACTTCAGCAAATGTCCATCCGTTAGTCCTTCCTTTGATACATAAACAGTTGGGTATTTTAAACTCCACAGCATCTACCAATACCTAAAATAATTATTGTGCATGGGAGGAATCCTTTCAGATTTATTTTCCTATCCAATATGAAGTTTTGGGTGTTCCTGTCCACAGATTTAGGCTCCATGTACACGGGACGCTGGAAATGGCCGTTTTTTTTCAGAAACCCCTGAACCCATCTACATTTTATCTTATCTGTCCATGTACACCAGGTTGTTTACAGTCATTTGCAGGCAGTTGCGTTCAGGGACTGTTTTTAGAACGCAATTATTTGCGTTCGAACGTGTGTTTCCCGGCGTTTCAAATGCACAAACGCGTCCGAACGCGTCCGAACGCGATGACCCGCGTTTAGCATTCGCGTTTTTCCATTTTAAAGGGGAATCATTTTTTTGACCTCTAGGAACGCTTCTAAACGCAAACGCCCGCAAACGCAGCTAAACGCCCGCTAAACGCGGGTACAAACGCGACTGAACGGACGTTTCAAATGTCCTAAAAATTCCAGCATTCAAAGGGACTTTTAACAACGTCCCGTGTACATGGAGCAGAGTGTAGCAGGGAGAGGGAGATCCCCAATATTGACTTCAGCAGATACAGAGATTTCCACCCCTGAGACCTTGAGACATAAGACACTTTTAGATAATTAAACTCCAAAAGCATCTACCAATACCTAAAATATTAATTGTGCATGCGAGGAATTCTTTCAGATTTATTTTCCTATCCAATATGAAGTTTTGAGTGTTTCTGTCCACAGATTTAGACTGTAGGAGGGAGAGGGAGATCCCCAATATTGGCTTCAGCAGATAGAGATTTTCACCCCTGGGACCTTGAGACATAAGAAACTTTTAGATAATTAAACTCCAAAAGCATCTATCAATAAGTGAAATAATAATTGTAATATATCCATGTGGTGTGGCAGCATTTTTGAAAAAGAAAAAGAAAAGAGAAGGGTTAATGGCATGACACTGACCAGATAAGCTAGCTCAGTTGCTCAGTGCAGAGTGAGCTCTACTTTTGCGTCACTCTGTACTTTGTATCCTGGAGGGCCCCAGTTGCGACTGTGGAAAAAATAACATTCCCAATTAACAGAACTTAAAAGTAATTTAAAGAAAGCATCAATTGAGAACCACCCTGTAATTCATTGTCATGCAGATATGGTCATGATTTTGCTGCCAAAAAATATAATACGTTTCATGTGCAGTCTCCTAAAGGCTGATCTCCGCTCCCCCTGTAATATCTCATGTTTAAATAGGATGGTGGAGTAAATTGTTTAGGTTGTCTTTTGCTTCTGACATTAAAACAAAGTGTTTATTTCATAAGTGCTTGCAGAACTGTTTGAATCTTGCAAATGCTTGTTGGGGTCAGAGTTGCAACCACTGTTGGTGGTCCAGATGATTTGTCAAATGGGGCATTCATCTGAGTGCACAGCAAACGCCATGTATCAGAGGGCACACACACTTCTCACTCACTCTGTCTAGCCCTCTTCTTTCTTTATTTTGGTTGCATTAGATTCCTTTTTTTCAACATTTTCTTTCTGGCGATTCTGCCAGTAACACCAGTCCTGGGATGACAACTCACTGGCCCTATTGGTCCTATCAGGTAGTGATGCACTGAAATTTCAGCCTCCGAAAATTCCTGGACGAAAATAGGGTTTTCAGCAGTGTGCCAAAAAAAGGTGCCGATAATGGCTGCCAAAAACGTGCGATATTGCCACGATTTTACCATGTATAAGTCACGTGACTCAAAAAATGCATCAAAAATGCAGCAGGGGTGCTTTTTTTATGTGTTCTTGCAGAGTTTTCAATGCATTTCAAAGGGAAGGTGTTTTTTTTTTCTTCTCTGACCAAATATGCACCAGAAATGCAGTAAGGGGGATTTTTAACACTGCTTCAAAAGATGCTGATGGCCAACAATAAATGCATATTAATTTAAATTCATGATCTTCCTTAAAAAGTTGAATATAATACAATTATTTAAAAATATATATATTTTTTAAAAAAACTTCAATTTCGGTTTCAGCCAATTACATCCTGAATTTTCAGTTTCAGCACTGGAATTTTTAATTTCAGTGCACCACTACTATCAGGACTATAGAAACAAGACAGGTCTACTTGTACCCCCCCCACTTCTCTCGTACATAACATGGATTACCCGCGAACACCCGTTTGCTGATCTCTCCCAGCTAGTAAGAACCCAGAAGGGATTAGGATTTTGTGACTTCTGCGGTTGGGTAAGCAGATAAACAAGGGCAATCTGTGCTCCATTTGATTCAGTGAAGTGCAGGGAGACATTGGGGTTCCATGATGTCTCAAAGAGAAATTGTCACAGTTAATATGCTTTCATGTAGAAAACCATTGATCCCCCTATGCTATACTAAAAAGTTAAGTTTAAAAAAAAGTGTAAAAAATGAAAGGTATATCCATGCACTGAACACCCCCCCCCCCATACATTTTGAGCCCCCCTCCCTTTTACATATAAGCATATATGTATATAAACATATGCCTACATTTAAAAACGTTGACTGCTTTACACATGTAACAAACCACTGCCCACTCTGGAGTGAAAGCAATCCGTTTTTCATGAATAACGTGGAACTGATGGCCTAAGGGTCTTAAAAGCATCGTGCATTCGCAAAATTTAAGATCTCAAAGGTTGTCGCCATTTTAAGGGCAGGTGCAATTTTAAAGTATATATTTTAAGGGGTTTGGGGTATCCATTTACTCAGCACAACTTAATCTTTTGTATTTTACCAACAAATTGAGCAATATGTTGTATCTGTGCACTAATATGTAATTTTTCCTGAAAATTAGTGCTTGATAAACTGTTGCGTTATTATCGTGTGGCGTACAAAAATTGGAACTACCACCATTTTTTTCTAGGCTCTCTGCATTCAGAAAATGTTTTGGTGTTTTAATCAATTTTCAGGCCTAACTAACATATTTTTTTTAACTTGGGTCAAAAAACTGCCAAAAACAGCCCCAGGCAAAATCTAAAATGACCAGATAACGCTCTGCACCATTTTAGGCCTGAACAGGAAATTAAGAAAGTTTTTCACAGCTTCCTGCTTGTTTCTGCTTTTGCCGCTCACTGCCCTTTACCCTCAATGCAGTTGGGTCCAAGAACAGCCCTCCCTTATCTACGGAAGAGGCTTGCACACCTGCTGAGATAAAATGTTAAACATTCAGCATAGGCATTGCTGCAGCTTTCAAATTAAATTGAGAATGCATGTTTTTGTTGGTAGTTTTCTGTAGTTTTTGGTAGCCCACTGTAAGCCTTACTCCATGGTAACCTTCAATCTGTACTTTGCATTAACCACTTGCGGCACACCCACTGTCCGATGGCGGCAGAGCGGTGCGGCTCTAATTCTGGGATGATGTCATATGACATTGCCCCAGAATGGCCACTCTTGCGTGCCCACGGTGCGGCCATCATGGCCGCCCTGGGTTCCTAGGACACGGGGCGACCATGATCTGGGAAAAGAGCCAATGACGCGGCTCTTTACCCTTGTGATCGGCTGTGTCCAATCAAACCTGGTCACATGTAAATGTAGAAGTGCCATTTATCGGCGCTCCTCGCCTCACACTGTCAGAGTGTGTAAGGAGGAGAGCCAATCAGTGTCTCTTCCTCAAAGGGGTGACCAGGACAGGTAATCAGGGCACTGATCATCAGTGCCCTGATTACAGTAAAGCTCCAGCATTGCCCATCAGTGACCCCAATCAGTGCTCATCAGGGATGCCAGTCAGTGCCTGCTCATCTGTGGCAGCATCAGTGGCACCTATCAGTGCCCATCACTGCCATCTATCGCCGCCCACCCACTGTCAAATGATTGCGGAGCAGGGCGGCTCTCGTTCTGGCACAACGTCATATGACGGCGCCCCAAAACGGGCACACCCGCGGCGGCTCGCAGCGTGGCGATCTCAGCCGCGCCGTGTTACTAGGATATGTTATGACCCCAATCTTAGTAAAGAGCCAATGATGCCGCTCTTTACCTATGTGATCAGGTGTGTCCAATAACAGCTAATCGCATGTAAATGTAGAGGTGCCGTTTATCGGAGCTCCTCGTCTCACACTGTCAGATTGTGTGGCGAGGAGAGCCAATCTGTGGCTCTTCCTCAATGGGGTGACCAGGATAGGTAATCAGGGCACTGATCATCAGTGCCCTGATTACTGTAAAGCCCCATCAGTGCCCAACAGTGACACCAATCAGTCCCCATCAGTGACCCCAATCAGTGCCCATTTGTGATGCCAGTCAGTGCCTGATCATCTGTGCTGCCCATCAGTGCTGCCCACCAGTGCCGCCTATCAGTGCCCATCAGTGCGGCATATTAGTGCCTCATCATTGCCACCTAATCAGTGCCCATCAGTGCAGTCTATCAGTGCCTATCAATGCCCCCTCATCATCAACAAGAAAAATTACTTATTTACAAAATTTACTGACAAAAACTAAGAGAAACCTTTTTTTTTTTTTTTTCAAAATATTCTGCCTTTTTTTTTGTAAAAAATAAAAAACTCAGTGGTGAATAAATACCACCAAGAGAAAACTCTATTCGTGTGAAAACAAATTATAAAAATGTAATTTGGATACAGTGTTGATTTACTGCACAATTTTCGTTCAAAGTGTGACAGCGCTGAAAGTTTAAAATTGGCCTGGGCAGGAAGGGGGGTTAAAGTGTCCATTAGGCAAGTAGTTAATGACAACTGCAATCTTCACTTTTCAGTGCTGTATAAGTGAAAATAAATGTCCCCAATAAATATTTTATTTTTGAATTTCTTACTCTGGTAAGAATCATTAGCTGTCTTCCTAAATCTCTCATGTATTACAAATTCAAGGTCCGTGCATCCGAGTTTCCATGACGATATGTGGCAGGTATAAGGTGGTCTCCTTCTTGTTGTCGGTTTTTTATTTATTAGATGTCCCAGATGAAGCATCAGGATATCAG
The DNA here is from genome assembly GCF_965119305.1 of Pelophylax lessonae. Lineage (NCBI taxonomy): Eukaryota > Metazoa > Chordata > Amphibia > Anura > Ranidae > Pelophylax > Pelophylax lessonae. The sequence goes on from NC_138768.1 coordinate 86,926,953, forward strand.
AAGATTAAATGAAAAAGGGTCCTAGTGCTTATGGATCTGAAAATAAATGAATAAAATAACTGGTGGCTGCTGCTGACTAATAAGGTGCATGTGCCTTTAAATGTGTTAGTATGTGAGTCAGCGCTGCTCTGAGTGTCACAAATTATTCCAATGTGTATGAAATATATCAATAAATATTCAGAAAAAGTATTCAAAAAAAAATAAATACAAATGTGATATTACATATATAAAGTGCTGAGTGCAAATCGTGCTTATATATGCGTGAATAATCAATTCATAAATAAATATAACGATTCATATAGCAAAATGAATGTCCTTCAATTAATTGTGCACAGTTCATAAGGTGGCTGTGTGGAAATTGCTCCAGTGTTCCGTTTCATTCAAAGTGCCGGTGCTCCCCCTAAGCGCCGGTTCACACTACCGCGACGCTACTTCCCGGGGCGACCTCCGAGATCGCGGTGCGAGCAGCGCGCCGCGACCTCGGAGCGGCCGCCACGGACTTCATAACATTGAAGTCTATGGCGGTCGCCTCCTGGTCACCCCAAAGAAGCTCCGGACCCTTTTTCTAGGTCGGAGCGACTTGTGTCGCTCCTATTAGAACGGGTCCGCAGCTTCCCTATGGGAGGCGACCTGCGGCGACCTGTGAGGCGACCAGGTCGCCTCACAGGTCGCCTTAGTGTGAACGGGGTCTTAGTCACCGGACCACTGTGTATATAGTGCATTATACACAGATGCTGTGCCCTTTCAGCTCCTATGCTGGTAATCCCACGCTGTACAAATGTCTCTGCAGGGCTGCTGGAAATATATTGCTGGCTGTATTTCCCCTCATCAAAAAAGGAAACAATGCCCGCCATAGTGAAACACGTTTCAAAAGTTTAATTATCCAAACAAAATATTGCACTTACAAACGGGATTTAAAAATTTGCTGTGAGGTCCGGTGGATGCTGCTCCAGCAGCGTGCGTTCCACCGACCGGAAGTAACAGGATGTGACGTCACACGCTCTCTTTTGAATTTTTTCTGAATACTTTTCTGAATATTTTTTGATATATTTCATACACATTGGAAGAATTTGTGACACTCAGGGCAGCGCTGTGACCTAAAAACTCCGATAGGAAGATGTCAACACTGGAGTTAAAATGTATATATGAGTTTCGTAAATAATAAAAATAAACAAAAAATAAAAATAAAGCTGAAACTTTTTTTTCCCCATATAGGGATGGGAAGAGTTAAAAACCCTGGCAATTTGTTTTTGCTATCTGTGTCCCGTTAAGAAAATTTCCCTTAAGCTTTCATGCACAGGGGCATATTAAAATACTCATATCTAGGTGTATCAAATGTGGGAGCAACAAAATTTATAATGAAGGTATTCTGAACAACCACTGAAATATCTAGTGAATATTTAAAAGTAACAGACACACCAAGAGCAGTTTTGATAAAAAGCATAAAACACGAAAAGCTCTGGAAACCATGGATTGACAACTGTCTTCCGATAGGCTTTGATGAATCCCTTGTACTAGCTTGACCTGTGGTCACCGATTCCCTACTGGTATTGTCGATCTGAACCACATCAGTGGCCCGGGACTCCCTCTGGGCACCCTTCCTCCCCCGCATAACCCCCCCACTGTTTTGCCCTTCCTTCCCCCCCCTATCCTTCTTGCCCCTCTTACTCTCTTCTTTTTCTCCCCCCCCCCCCTTATTGCCTTGAGTTGGCCGCTACCTAATTTGTTTCCCTGTTGTGGCTGGACCACCAACCTTTGCTGCACTACGGCCTCCCTTTTTGCCCTACCCCCAGCCGCCCTTATGCACTGTGTTTATCCTTTGTACTTGTATACCGGGGCGCCCAGCTTGCCCCTTTCCTATTCCTAAACCTGATTGTTATGCTACTACTTGCTGTTAATAATGTCATTTTGACGTGTATTCATCTGTTATGCACCACTATTACCTATTGGTATTGTTTTGTACTACATTCCTTCTGCTTTAATAAAAACCGTTTGAACAGAAAAAGCATAAAACACAACTTACTAGACATCAAAATACATAAAGCTCCTTATACATAAAAGTTACCATAAACATTACACAAAATACCACGATTTAAACATACACTCCTATTCCCAATATCCCAAAATATCAAATACTTAGCTCTGGTAGTTGAATGTCAACAGCTTACACTGGATAGCTGGAGGAAAAGGACAATAGGAAATCCTGGCTGCATGCTTGGTCTTTCCACAGCTCCAAAAAACAAACTATTCCTCATGCATTGGACTCTTTTTATAGTCCTGTATACCAGAGACCACCCACAGGATATAATCATTCCTCTTGACCACTCGTCTTGTGAGTGAGGTCATCAACGCACGGTTGCACTTCCCCCCACAACCACATGGTCAGTTGGATATGCAGCAGCCATCTTTAAATACACGACATCAAAAGCTCACTAAACCACCTGTGGGTGAGCGATGATATTACATATGTATGGGAACATTTGTCATGAATGAGTTAAAAATATCCTCAAATGATACACTACGGTGGATCTTTCTGTTGGCAAGCGCAGAGGTAAGATGTTTCTTGTAGTTTGTGACCAGTTTTGCATACATCTCAGGAGGGATTTTGGTTCACTTTTCTTTACAGATGTTCTCTAAATCCTTAAGGTTTCTTGGCTGTTGCTTGGCAACTTGAAGTTTCAACTCTCTCCATAGATTTTCTATAGGGCTGGAGCCTGGCTAGGCCACTCCATGACCTTAATGTGCCTTCTCTTGAGCCACTCTTTTGTTGCCTTGGTGGTATTTTCTGGGTCATTGTCATCCTGAAAGATCCATCCATGACCCATCTTCAGTGTTCTGGCTGAGAGAAGAAGGTTCTCATCCAATATTTTACAATACTCGGCCCCATCTATTGGCCCCTCAATGCAGCAAAGTCGGTCTGTATCTTTAACAGGGAAACCGCCCCAAAGCATAATGTTTCCACCTCTGTGCTTGACTGTAGAGATGGTGTTTTTAGGGTCATAGTCAGCATTTCTTCCCCCATCTCCCTCCTCAAGAAGGCACATGTACAATCATGCCAGTGAAAATCTAAATTATTCTGAGCAGGATTGGGAGAAAGTGCTGTGGTCAGATGAAACCAAAATTGAGCTCTTTGGCATTAATTCGACTCGCCATGTTTGGAGGAAGAAAAATACTGACTATGACCCTAAGAACACCATTTCTACAGTCTAGCACAGAGGTGGAAACATGATACTTTGAGGCTGCTAGAGGTACAGGCCGACTTTGCCACATTAACCACTTAAGCCCCGGAGGATTTTCCTGCTAAACGACCAGAGGGTATTTTGCGATTCGGCACTGCGTGACTTTAACAGACAATTGCGCGGTCATGCGACGCTGTATCTAAACAAATTTGGCGTCCTTTTTTTCCCACAAACAGAGCTTTCTTTTGGTGGTATTTGATCACCCGTGCGATTTTTACTTTTTGCGCTATAAACAAAAAAAGAGCGTACATTTTTCACATTTTTTTATATGAAATTCCCCAAAAAAAAAATTTAAAAATCAAAATTTTTTTAAATTTTCGGCCAATTTGTTTTATGCTACCTATGTTTGGTAAAAAAAATCGCAAAAAGCGTATTTTGATTGGTTTGCGCAAAAGTTATCGCGTTTACTAACAAAGGGAAAGATTTCTGTCATTTGTGGTGTTTTTTTTTTTAACGTGTAATGGCGGCGATCTGCGATTTTTTTTTTTTTTGCGGTACTGCGACATTGGGGCGGACAGATCGGACCCTTGACTGACATTTTTGACACTTTTGGGGTTACCAGTGACGTTTCTACAGTAATCAGTGCTATATATATGCACTGTTACTGTAAAAATGCACTGGTAGTGAAGGGGTTAACTTTATTTGGGAGGGAGGGGCTGTGTGTGTCCCTAGGGGCGTGCTTCTTACTGTGATTGGCTGTGGCTCTAGCTGTAAGGACACTGATCAACGGATCTACATACTAGATCCGAGTGATCAGTGTTTTTACAGCGAGGAGAATGACAGGTGGCTTGTTTACACAAGCTGCCTGACATTCTCCTTCTCCCCCGCCGATCGCCGAGTGACCGGCGGACATCGGGTCCGCTGGTCACACGCGCGGGGGGGGGTCCGTGACCGCGCGGGAGCGGGAGCGCGCTTTGCGGGCGCGCGCTCGCTCCCCAGAGCCTCACAGGCGAGCGACGTAGACCTACGTCACTCTGCCTGTGAGGGGCCGACTGCCGCAGTAAATATACTGTGAGCAGTCGGCAAGCGGTTAAGGGTCCAATGGACGGGGCCATGTATTGTAAAATCTTAGATGAGAACCTCCCCCATTGAAGATGGTTCGTGGATGGGTATTCCAGCATGACAATGACCCAAAACATACCAAGCAACAGCCAAGAAACTTAAAGGATTTAGAGAACATCTGTAAAGAAGTGTGGACCAAAATTCCTCCTCCTGCGATGGGTACAAACCTGGTCACTAACTACAAGAAACCTTTTACCTCTGTGCTTGCCAACAAGGGTTTCTCCACTAAGTCATGTTTTACTTGGGGATCAATTACCTATTTTACTCACTGAACTGCAACCTAATTTATAACATTTGTTTCATGTGTTTTTTCTGGATTTTTGGTTGATATTCTATCTCTATCATTTAAAATATAACTATGATAAAAATTATTGACCCTTCATTTCTTTGTAAGTGGGCAAACTTACAAAATCTGTAGGGGATCAAATAATGATTTTCCCCACTGTATGTGCATTTACTGGCGTATAGCGCTTTGAAGAATAAACTCATGGGAATGCAGGCGGCACCTTTTGTCCTTCCCCCCCCGAATACATAAATCCCTATATAACAAATAATTAGACACACACAATATTTATTGGCAAAAGTTTTGGCTGTGGCACATTTATTGGTATAGATCATTTATTAATAATAATATAATATATAATACATTTATTTAAAGTGATTGTAAAGTCTTTTTTTTTTTTCTATTAAAATAACAAATATGTTATACTTGCCTCCTCTGTGTAGTTGGTTTTGCACAAAGAGAGCAGCCCCAATCCTCCTCTTCTCGGGTACCTGGCTGGAGCTCCTGGCCCCTCCCTCCTGTTGAGTGCCCCCACAGCAAGCAGCTTGCTATGGGGGCACCCGAGTTGAGCCACTGCTCTGTGTATTTATTCAGACATGGAGCCATGGTTCGGCCCCGCTCCCTCTCTCTCCTCATTGGCTAACTGCGTTTGATTGACAGCAGCAGAAGCCAATGATGCCGCTGCTCTGACTCAGCCGATCAGGAGAGAGAGTCCCAGAAAACAAAGGCATTCCTGGACATCGCTGGATAGAGATGGTGCTCAGGTGTGTATTAGGGGGTTGAGGGGAGCTGATGCACACAGAAGGCTTTTTATCTTAACCACTTTAGCCCCGGAAGATTTTGCTGCTCAATGACCAGGCCACTTTTTTCAACTTAGCATTGCATGAATTTAACTGATAATTGCGCAGTCATGCAATGCTGTACCCAAACAAAATTTATGTCCTTTTTTTCCCACAAACAGAGCTTTCTTTTGGTGGTATTTGATCACCTCTACGCTTCTTATTTTTTGCGATATTAATAAAAAAATAGCGACAATTTTGAGAAAAATTGACATTTTCTACTTTGACTGTTAAAAAATATCCAATATATTCAATTTTTGTCATATATTTAGGCCAAAATGTATTTAGCTACATGTCTTTGACAAAAACATTCTCAATGAACGTATTTTTATCCACGTTAAGACCGGAAGATTTTACCCCCTTCCTGACCAGGCCATATTTTGCGATTCGGCACTGCATTACTTTAACAGACAATTGCGCAGTCGTGTGATGCTGTACCCATACGTCCATTTTTTTTTCCCACAAATAGAGCTTTCTTTTGGGGGTATTTGATCACCTGTGCAATTTTTAATTTTATGCTCTATAAATAAAAAAAGAGCGACAATTTTGAAAAATAATTTTGAAAAAAAAAAATGACTTTCCCAAAAAAAAAAAAAAAAAATTAAAAATCAAAATCTTTTAACATTTTAGGCCAATTTGTTTTCTGCTACATATTTTTGGTAAAAAATGGCAATAAGCGTATTTTGATTGGTTTGCGCAAAGTTATCACGTCTACTAACTACAGGAAAGATTTATGTCATTTTTATTTTTTTATTTTTTTTTTACTAGTAATGGCATCGATCTGCGATTTTTTTTTTTTTTTGCTGGACTGTGACATCGCGACAGACAAATCGAACCCCTAACTGACATTTTTGACACTTTTGGGGGTACCAGTGACATTACTACAGTAATCAGTGCTAAAAATATGCACTGTTACTGTAATAATGGCACTGGCAGGGAAGGGGTTAACACTGTTGGTGATCAAGGGGTTAAATGTATGCCTCATGCTTACTGACGTGTGGGGGGAGGGGGGTTCTGTGACACAAACAGAGATCGCAGGTTCAGCTATGTTAAATCCTGTGATCTCTCCCTGTCTGTCACAGAGAAGATCCGCCTGCTTTGTTTACATAAGCAGGCGGATTTTCTCACTCTTTCCCCAATGCTCGGTGATGAGAGGCGGCAATCGCTGCCTCTCCTCCTCCGGCCCGACTTCCGCTGTGTCTAAACACAGGGGGAGCGAGCCTTCGGCGGCGTGCGTAGGAGTCCAGCGACGTAGATCTACGTCACTGGACCCAGGGGAGCCGACCTGCCACAATAGGATTTCTGTGAGCGGTCAGCAAGTGGTTAATGCATAGAATGGATTAATGAAAAACCTTCTGCCTTTACAACCCCTTAAATTTATAAATAACTAAAAACAACTTATTTCTCCATAAAATTCGCTCAATCATTTAGGACTTGAGCTAAAACACTTAAAGTATATCTAAAGTCAAAACTTTTAGTTTTGGATAGGGAAGAGGGATTGGAACGCCTGTCAGTTTTTGCTATCTGTCCCTCCCGTTAAGGAGATTTAACCTCTCTATTTGCTAATCTAATTTAGATTTTTACATGTTTTTTTTGGGGGGGGGGGGGGTTGTTATATAGCAGAATGTGAAAAATATATATTTTTTTTCAGAATTGTCGCCTTTTTTATAGCACAAAAAAAAAATGGCAAAGGTGATCAAATACGACCAAAAGAAAGCTCTAGTTGTGGGAAAAAAGGACATCAATTTTATTTGGGTACAGCGTCGCACGACCGCGCAATTTTTCGTTAAAGTGACGCAGTGTCGAATCTCAAAAGAATGGTCTTGTCATTAGGGGGAAAATCTTAAACATACCCAAAGGGTGACAATACTACATAAAGTGCCCTGTGACAAAAGGTGTGTGGGGGGGGGGGGGCGTGGGGAGCTCGCTGTACCAACGCTGGCTCACTGACAAATTGCCTCAGCTGTCTCCTCTTTATATAATAAGCCACAATTCTTCCAGAATGTTCTGCTATGTCACATGGTACACTTTCTTCCTGCTCAAACTTCTGCCTGAAATTTTAAAGGGCCAGCATCCCTGAGGTGAATCTAAAAACCTATTTAAATATATTTACAAACTAGCAGGGAGGGACGGCTGCATGCCCATGACCTCAAACTCTTATTCTTTTGCCCTCTTTGACATTCTGCTGCCCAGAGTATTCCTTTTATCGTACTGCGCACTGGCACATTATGACAGAGTTGCATTAAAACAAAGCCCTCCAACGATGCACTGTCATTGCTGTCGGCCCTCTGATCTTCACCCGGTCTCCCTTCTGGGTTTGCGGGCTCTGGCCCGTTGAATGGCTAGGCCATGATAACGTCACTCTGTTACATGCGCACGGGAGTCACAGTCGTGGCACAGAGCTCTGAATGGACGGCATCCTCCAGTGTGCCATCCATTGAGAGAGCAGTGCACTTGCATGGGAGACATCCTCAACCACTACAGATGGGCACCCTCCAAAATTATGGACAGTCTTGAGGCGCCCCATTCTAAAATGTAAAAACTATTCTGATAGTTTTACATAATGCAGCAACATCAATACACATAGGACACCCAAAGGTGATTTATTCTTCCAAAGCAAGTACAAACTGGTACTGACTAGTATTCCCCTCAGTTTTTCCCCATCACTTAGCTAATGAGACCCAAAAGCTGATGGAAAAAGGAAAGGGAGGGCCAAACAAGGATGATATGCTGGCAATTGACATCCTCCTTATCTACTGTTGATGTCGTTAGGACAGAGGTGTCAAACTCAATTTAATCATGGGCCACATCAGCATTATGGTTGCCCTCAAAGGGCCGGTTATATCTGTAGGTAGATGTAGCTGTCCAAAGCACCCCATGCCCCCTTACACGAGATGTCAAGAGCCCCCCACCATCAGAAGATGAGTCACCCACCCTACCTTATATCACAATGCACCCCCTTACCTTGTAACGCTGCCAGGAAGAAGATGCAGGTGGATCTGGGAAGAAGTGCAGGGTCTGGAGAACCAGAGGAGGGCTGGAGTCAGCTTTCAGAGTCTGCTGAGACCAGGGGAGGCAAAGGCAAGGTGGTGTTGTGGCTGCACAGAGAGGTGCAGGATCTGTTGGAGGAGTTCTGCCCTCCTCTCTGCTGCGAATTGCTGAGAAGGGTGGGGGGGGGGGCAAAGACGAGCCTTTCTGCAGCTGCACAGAGGAGTGCAGGATCTGGCAAAGGAGTTCTGTTCTCTCTGCTGCCGACTACAGAGATAAGGTGGGAGCAGAGACAAGGGGGGTGCCACAGCTGCAGGAGAGGTATGAGGGCCACATGAAATGGTCTGGGGGGCCGCATTTGGCCCGTGGGCCTTGTGTTTGACACCTGTGCGTTAGGAGGTTGGCAGCTAGAAGGTAGTAATGGTGCACAATGAAAACCTGTGGCTTTGTGTTATCAAAAGGCAGGTTTCATCCATCTACCGGCTTGCATACAATGTTGGGGCAATTTATGCAGAAACAAAAAATTTGTCTATGATTTGCCACATAGAATATCTAGTTGCCTCCATCCCTATATATATATATATATATATATATATATATATATATATATATATGTATATATATATGTATATATATATATATATATATATATATATATATATATATATATATATAAACAAGGACAAGAATGTGGGACTAAATAAGGTCAACTAGACATAAAAGTTTATTAAATGAATACATGTACATATAATGATATTGTTGCATGAACACATACAGAGATATAGCATTCAGTAGGTTGCATAGTACATATTGAATCAAAAAGAAATGTAAATACAATGTTTCTAGGATCAAACAAGGATCTCTCAAGAATAAAATGAATACAATAAGACATCATAATCTCTGTGTGCTCACAATCTTTAAATGTCACAATTCAATAATACATCTGAGTAATTTGTAGGCTTGACGCGTTTCATGGACCTCCGTCCATTCATCAGGAGCTTGAATGTAAATTAATATTTCTAAAAAAAAAATATGAGTTTTAATAATATGCTTATGTGATATAATGAGGGGTATAATGGGCAATTTGTAGGAATTTTGCCACGGCACCCCTGAAGAAACCTCAGGGCACCCTGAGGCTGTCCTAAACGATGCATGTTTAGGAGATATTCACTGTACCTACAGGTAAGCCTTATTTATTAGCTTACCTGAAGGTACAAGTCATAAAGTAGAGTTTACTACCTCTTTAACTGCAGTAGCCAGACATGGGCCACACCATATGTGTAGTAATTTATTTTTGCTTGTCAAATATACTAAATTGTTTTTGGCCAGATGAATACACACAAGCACATAAAATGCCAATGGGACTTTGAAGAGATGTCGTACAGAAAAGTACATATCATTAAAAGATATCCATAGCAGTGTACAAAGTCCTTTGATAAGCCAAAGAATCCATTTAACAATTAAAGCAGTTGTAAACCGCTGCAATGAAAAAAAAAAAAAAAATAACAAAGCGGACTTTACTACTGCTTTCAAAAATGCTATATAGCAGTGAATAGGCAACGATGGTCAGACAATGTCCTGAATCTCAATTCATTTTGTGAACCAGTGTTCACTTCTTAGGAGACATTATATTATTGTTGATTAACCTTCCTTAAAATCAAAAAAGGTACCACACACACACAGACCATTAGTGGTTGGGTGTTGGGCGCAAAAGAAAATGACCCCTTCCAAAACGCCTATGCCGAGATCTGTGGAGGAGGCAGAGAGCCACATAACTGGGGGCATATAGCGGAACCACAGGGTGGTGCTGATTTATAATGGTGGATGCTAAAGATTAGGGCCAACAGCATGTGCATATGGAAGCAGCTCCATTGGTTAATCAAAAGAAGCAGCAGGCGTTTCGGACGGGGTCTTTTCCTTTTGTGTCCGACATCCAACCACTGATAGTCTGCGTGTGGTACATTTTTATATTTTTATATATGGTTGATCAACACAAACAGCATATCTTCTGAAGAAGTGAACACTGGTTCATGAAACGTGTCTAGATTTATGACATTGTCTTACCATCGCTGCCAATTTACTGCTGTATAGCATTTTTTAATTGTTGATAATTTGATTCTCTGGCTCATCAAAGGACTTTGTACACTGCTATGGATATATTTTATTGATCTGTATTTTTAATAAAAATGTTATATTTTTTAAGGTTGGTTTACTTTTTTGTACAGCATGTCTCTCCAAGGTCCCATGAACATTGTATGTGTTTGACTGTACTCCATATAGTTTTTAGGGATTGAGATATGTCCATCTCATGCAGGCAAGCCATTTTCTATACAGGCATACCCCGTTTTAAGTACACTCACTTTACGTACACTCGCGACACAGCCTGATCAACTTGGCATGGCACTACTCCAAGTTTTTAACATTGGCGTCTATGGGAAATTTTGGTTAGCTTGACATGGCACTGCTCCCAAACTATAAGTGAAAGAGATACCAAACTTAGGGAGCACCGAGAGGGGACCCAGAAATACAACATATCCTATTTGGCCGGCCAGCTTGCCTAGGTAATCTACCATGTCATAGTCCTGGATCCCCTTAACATGATCCGCAAGCTTGGTGTCCTTGTCACTTATGGTTTGGGAGCAGTGCCATGTCAAGCTGACCAAGATTTCCTATGGAGCAAGTGTATTTACATGCATTGAGAAATGAAAAAAGGTATTGCTTCACTTTAAGTACATTTTCGTTTTACATACATGCTCTGGTCTCATTGTGTACTTAAAAGTGGCGTATGCCTGTATTATATATTTTTTGGCCATAGTTCAAATTTACCTTCCTGTCCTGTAGTACAACAGGAAAGTGTCTCCAATGTGAGGGAAATTGCATCTTGGACAGTAGTCACTGGAACTGTTTCCATTGGATAAATTGCCTCTATTCTGACCCCTAACCGCCTTTTTTAAAATGGAAAAAAATAAATAAAAAATAATAAGTTTTGTCATTGGATACACTTTAAGTAGTAGCAGTTAGATACGTCTCTTTCTAAACCCTGAATTGCTAAGTGTGTGGAGGGGGTTGGGAACTCCCTTTTGTGTATTAGAAATTGAAAGTACTTGGAGAAGATTATCGAAATTGCTAGTGTCAGCTGTTTGACAAACCATTATCAGCCTCTTCACTGTTCATTAATTCTGTGATTGATATTGTAAGTGCTAATGACGTTCTGTATGCAGAATCCCATCTGCTAATACTTGAAAGAACGTCCAAACCTGCTGATGAATGAAGTGTACATGTTATATAAGACTATAACATTGACAATCTTCTCTGCTTGGAAGATGAGCTCACAATGTATACATTCTACATTGTAGATTAAAGTGATTGTAAAGTCCTTTTTTGTTTTTTAATAACAAACATGTCATATTGTGTGCAGTGGTTTGCACAGAGCAGCCTGGATCCTCCTCTTCTCGGGTCCCTCTTTGGCTCTCCTGGCCCCTCCCTCCTGTTGATTGCCCCCACAGCAAGCAGCTTGCTATGGGGACACCCGAGCCGAGTCACAGCTGCCTGGGTCCATTCTGACTCGGAGCTGTGACCTGGCCCCACCCCTCTCTCTCCTCATTGGATGACTGACTTTGATTGACAGCAGTGGGAGCCAATTGCGCCGCACTTCTGTCTCAGCAAATGAGGAGGGGAGTTCCTGGCAGCTGAGACACTCCTGCAACGTTGCTGGATAGAGATGGGGCTCAGGTAAATATTAGGAGAGCTGAGGGGGGCTGCTGCACACAGAAGTTTTTTTCTTATAGCATAGAATGCATTAAGATAAAAAAAAAACTTCTGCTTTTACAATCCCTTTAAATGCTGGCATCCCTGCACCAGTACCTGGAACCAGCAACTATGTTTTAATCGGGGTCTCCACTTTCAGGAATAAAATGTGACCATATAACCACACTGGTTATGGTGAAAAGAGCTAAAGCAACCAATAAGTCCTCACTCTAATCAGAGCATAGCACAGTAAAGTTTGCTTATACTAGTGACAGCCTTCTGAGGAGCGATCTCTTTAGTGGGGTCATTGTGGGTCAGTTGCAAGGTTGGGGGGGGGGGGGGGGAGCTGAAAACATGATCCGTGATTCTGCCATGGCAAGAAGTGTTTTGAGGCTGCACCCTTCTATCCATTTCAGCCAAGGAAGCTGCCATCTTGGTATCTGTTTGATCTGTAACTGCCATGGTGGTGCACATGTGCCAGGATGTTACATGGGCGCTCCCAACACCGCAGGAACGAGCGCGCCAGCTCTTTTAAAGACAGCACACGCGCTGTGCGCGGTCTCTCCCTCTGTAACTGCAGCAGCAGAGTTTGGGGGGGGGGGGGGTTGGAGGTCTTGGGCAATGTTTGAATAAACTGGTGCACTTGATCTATTAGTGTTGGGTGTGCTCTTGTATAATCCTTCCACAAAGGCAGAAGGGGGGGGGGGGGGGTTATGCGTTCTCTGATTTTTTGCAGACAGGCTATGTATGGATTATGGGTATAGGATGATAAAGGAACAAGTTAAAGGGTGGATTGTAATGTGCTCTGGATGCCAAAGGGTGATCCATGTACAGATAGTTTTTTTAGACAGCATTTGACAAGATGTGAGGAGACAAAATGTGCATTGCATACGGTTGTGGCACTGCCCTATTAAACTCAATGAGTGAGTTTGACAGACGGTACCTCCTGTCAAACTTTGCATCCCGAGTTAAAGGATAAGTTCACCTTTTATTTAATATGTTTCATCCCCCAATTCCCCACACTGACCCCGCTAGCTGTCACCCTGACTCTCCCCCCCGCATTGAAAAAATGTGAATGGAAATTATCAATAAACTACTACGACGCCATGAGCTCCATGGTAGTTCATTGATTCTTCCTGTCAGAGTTTATCGGCTGGCCTGTACGAGGTACGAGCAAGCAGATACACTGACAGATCTGCAGGAGTCCTGCATGGCTTCAGTGATCTGCTGATCGCTGGTGCAATGCTTTACAGCAGCGGTCTTCAAACTACGGACCTCTAGTTGTTCAGGAACTACAATTCCCATCATGCCTAGTCAGGTCTGTGAATGTCAGAATTTTACAATGCCCCATGGGATGTGTAGTTCCGCAACAGCTGGAGGTCTGTAGTTTGAGGATCCCTGCTTTACAGGCTCCTAAAAAAAGAAAAAAGAAATGCACATTTTTTTTTATCTGCAAAAAATGTTGCATTTATTATTTTTTGTAAAAAGGTGAATTTATCCTTTTGAACGTGATATTAAAGCTTGTTTTTTTTTTTTTGGTATTAAAATAATAAACATGCTTACTTGCTCTGTTCTCTTCTCGGGTACCCCACTGGCTTCACCTCTGCAGTGAGTGCCCCCATAGAAAGCAGCTTTCCATGGGGGCACTAATACAGGCTTGATCCCTAGCTGCCCTGCCTGCATCAATTGACCTAACCAGCCCCCCCCCCCCGCTCCTTTGTCACAGCATATGAATGACAGCAGTGGGAGCCAATGGCTCCAACTGCTATCGATTTACCCAGTGAGAAAGAAAAGAGAAGACAGAGAGCCACTGCTCTCATGCACAGTGCTGAATCGAGGTCAGACTCAGGCAAGTATAAGGGGGTATGGGGGGATCCTCTGGCATGGAAGGTTTTATACCTTAAAAAAAGTGTTACCTGTTTTACCGCAAAGCCCAGCCCACCCCCCCGTCCCACCTGGCCACCCTTCTGAAAGAGTACTAAAGGGGAACCAATCCTCTAAGGGAATGCATTCAATTTGACTTACAGCTCTGTGCTGACTTTTGTTTAAATCCATGAGCGGATAATATAGATATAAGGTATCAGGGGGGAGTCTGCACTTATTATGTATAGAATGCACCAGCCTGCATATAAGAAGATATTTTGAATGTGTCAGTTGCAGGAAATCAATGCAACTGCAGATTGAATAATATTTAATAACATTATAATACATTACAAAATGGCCCTTGTAGCAGTTATGTACAGTATATTGGTCCTTTAAAAAGTGAGGTTTTCCTTTTAAAATTTGCACTTTCTCATCTGAAAAAATGGAATGGGACAAAGTATTAATTATCTATCCAAGGTGCAAAAGCAAAACTACCGTAGTTTAGCAAAGGTGGTATCGCTGCCATACACACCATAAAATTGATTCATCTTTCATGACACTTTTGGGTTACATGCCCGAAAAATTTCCCATTTTAGAAAAAAATTTACACTTGCTTTGATAAACTTGATGGAGATAAAATTCCCAACAAACCCCAGATCACTATATTGTCAATGCTGCCAGGCTCATATAAACAAATTAAGAAAAGCTTAGGCATTTCATCACCGCCGCTCGCTCTGTAATCGCAAGCCACTGGCGGCAGGTCGAAGCACCATCGCTGGCTGAACGGGCTTATGAAATGGATAAAATTGACTTTGTGGAACGTATGATTGCATGGGATGAGGACAAAACTGAATCCTACAATCGTATGTAAATGGTGTGGTCTCATTTCACATACTCCTCTGAGTTTGACTCATTCATCTCTTCAAAAGTGTGAAAGCTTAGTCGCTTCGGATAACCTCCCATTGGCTTCCTCTGTTTCCTTTTTTTTTTTTTTTTTCCCCTTCTACTTCTTCTCTTTTTGGCCCCTTCCTCATTCCTCCTTCCTACTTTTCTCCTTATTCCCTCACTAAAAGTTTGACCATATTATGTATTGCCTACAAGCATGGCTTTTTTTCAGCGGGAACGCAGGGGAACGCAGTTCCGGCACCTCCAGCAATACATGTATGTACGGGCAAGGGGTGCTCGGGTGTGCTACAGGATCTATTGATGCTGGCTGCTGGGGATCTATTGTCATTGGAAGGGATCTATTTTTGCCTGGGGGGGAGGTCTGTTGTTGCTGTGGGGAATCTATTGTTGCTGGAGGTGGCTCTTCTGTTGCTGGGGGTCAGTTGTTGCTGGGAGGAATCTGGAGAGTCTATTGATGCTGGCTGCGGGTGGGATCTGTTTTTGTTGCAGGTGGTCCATTGTTGCCGGAGGAATCCATTGTTCCTGGCTGCAGGGGATCTATTTTACGGCTTTTCTTGTTATCGTTAAAAATTCCATACAAATTACTTTATACCACAAATGTTACTTGGTTCTATATTCTCTAAAAGGGGCAGTACTGAGAGGTGGGTGGGGTTTGGAACCAAGGAACGATGCTCGAAGGTTGATAGGGGTGGAGACAAGGGGATACCCAGAAAGGAGGAGTTCCTGCACCTATTCTCTGAGAAAAAAAGCCCTGCCTACAAGACCTTATCTTATTTTGTAGGTTGGGCTGGTGCCCCCTCATTTTTCAAGTACCCTTTCCTTTTCAGTCGATATTGTATCTGGCACTGTTTATTGGCTATAAACCAACTAAAATATTTTGATAATGTATTTTATATGCATGCTCTATCTTCCAATCTGCATTACACTCAGATTGTCCTAATCCAGAGCTGTCAATATTTGATCATATTTGCCCAAGCAAGATCTGTCTCTGTTTTGTTAGCATATATTGTTTGCATTCCTCTAATAAAGATCCATGCACACTAGCATTTTTTTAAGCTCCTAGAAGCTGTTATTGGCATTTTTTTATACTTTTAGAAGCTAAAGAGTGTTATCCTATGTGGCCATGCCCACTGTTTAGGCTATTAGCATTTTTTGAGTTTCAGCATCTAGGAGCAGAAAAATAGATGTTTTTATAGAGTTTTTTGGAGCATTTTTCCAGCAGAGAAAAATGCTGAACTCTCCTACTGTAAATGCTGTTTCCAGCTTTTTTTTTTTTTAGCCAGAGGCCCACTGGCATCCTTAACAACCAGTGTATTGCGGGCCGGGAAGCTGGCCGCTATGTCCTTAACAGGTAACTCATCAATGTTAAATGCTGGCAATGAGAAAAAAACATGGTGTGGGGTTCCCCTCAATCCATACCAGGGCCTTTGGCACCTGGTACGAATACTAAGGGAAAACCCATGCCAAAAAAAAAAAAAAAAAAGTGTGCCCCCCCCCTCCCCAAATACATCCCTTAGGGCCCCAAAATCTATACCGGACTCTTATCTGAGTATGTAGACTGGCAGGACAGGAAAGGGGGGGGGGACTAGAAAGCACTGACGTTGATGGGGACAAGGACCTCTTCCCCACAACCCTGGTGGGTGGTTGTGGGGGTCTGCAGGCAGAGGGTTTATCGGAATCTGGAAGCCCCCTTTAACAAGGGGCCCCCCCAGATCCTGCACCTCCCCCTCCATGTGGAGCTTCCCTACCCCAAAGCACCCTTTTCATGTTGACAGCATGTGGCCAGGTATGGTTTAGGGGGGGGCTCACTTGTCCCCTGCCCCCTTTTCTAGCCAGCCAGGCTGCATGCTCAGATAAGGTTCTGATAAGTATGCGGCAGCCAGCATTCAGGCCCGCTCCTTAACAGCCAGCTATTCACTGGTTGTTAAGGCCTCTGCCGGCCATCTGCTCCCTAACAAAAATACTACCACTGCAAAACACTTGGAAACGCTACTAAACACTGCAAAAACCGAGAAAACAATTTTTATTCCAGCATTCTTTTTCAACGGTTTTTGAGCATCTAGTGTGCATGCAGCCTAAATTTGATTAAATAAAAAATTTGCACTTTTCCTGAATTACTTTGTCAGATTTAGTAAGGTGGACTGAAAGACAAAAACTGGTTTCAGCCCGCATGGTTTCCAATATCTGTGATACCCTATATTACCAAAAGTATTGAGACACCTGCCTTTACACGCACATGAACTTTAGTGGCATCCCAGTCTTAGTCTGTAGGGTTCAATATTGAGTTGGCCCATCCTTTGCAGCTATAAAAACTTCAACTCTTCTGGGAAGGCTGTCCACAAGGTTTAGGAGTGTGTCTATGTGAATGTTTGACCATTCTTCCAGAAGCGCATTTGTGAGATTAGGCACTGATATGGACGAGAAGGCCTAGCTCTTGCTTTGTGCACTGGTGCGCAGTCATGTTGGAACAGGAAGGGGCCATCCCCAAACTGTTCCCACAGAGTTGGGAGAATGAAATTGTCCAAAATGTCTTGGTATGCTGAAGCCTTTGGAGTTCCCTTCAACTAAGGGGCCAAGCTCAACACCTGAAAAACAACCCCACGCCATAATCCCCTCTCCACCAAATGATTTGGACCAGTGCACAAAGCAAGGTCCATAAAGACATGGATGAGTGAGTTTGGGGTGGAGGAACTTGACTGGTCTGCACAAAGTCCTGAGCTCAACCCGACAGAACATCTTTGGGATGAATACATAGAAGAGGATTGTGAGCCTGAAGCATCCACAGTGTGCTCCATCCCTTCCACCACATCTCTCCCCCCTGCCCGCTAGCCTGCCAGTTTACTTACTTTGTTCCTCCAGAACGACAGGTGGCGGCAGCTTCCCCCTCAGGCTCCTTCATGTCCCTTTTCAGTGGCCATCTCCTTTCCCCTTCTTGGCCAATAGCATGCCTTCTCCTTTTAGGAAACAGGTCTCAGAACCCGCTTCCTGAGTCGCCGGGAGGAGAATCAGTATGACAAAAGTGAATATTTATTCGCTATTGTCACACAACTGGGTGGGCTCTGGGCGCAGTGCTGGTGCTAATCACATGCTTCAAAAAAAAAAAAAAAAAACACATTGGAATCCATGCGTCTGACACCCTGCATGTAGATTAGGGGGCCGGACACATGGATGGGGGGGCGGCGCCCCCAATGGACGGGCCGCCACTGCCATTACCACTTCAGCCCCGGAAGATTTTACCCCCTTCCTGATCAGGCCCAATTTTGAGATTCGGCACTGTGTTATTTTAACGGGCAATTGCACGGTCGTGTAACACTGTACCCAAACAAAATTGACGTCTTTTTTCCCCCCAAAAACAGAGCTTTCTTTTGGTGGTATTTGATCACCTGTGCGGTTGTTATTTTTTTGCTATAAACAAAAACGACAATTTTGGAAAAAAAAATAATATTTTTCACATTCTGCTATATAACATTCACAAAAAAAAATGTAAAAATCTAAATTTTTTAACATTTTAGGCCAATTTGTTTTCTGCTGCATATTTTTGGTAAAAAACAAATCGCAATAAGCGTATTTTGATTTTGGTTTGCGCAAAAGTTATCGCGTCTTCTAACTACGGGAAAGATTTATGTCATTTTTATTGTTTTTTTTTTTTTTTACTAGTAATGGCGGCGATTTTTTGCAGGACTGCGACATTGCTGCGGACAGTTCAGGCCCCTAACGGATGTTTTTGACACTCTTGGGGGGACCAGTGACATTACTACAATAATCAGTGCTAAAAATATGCACTGTTACTGTAATAATGACACTGGCAGCGAATGGGTTAACCGTATAGGTGATCAAGGGGTTAAATGTGACCCTAGGGGAGTGATTCTGACTGTGGGGGGGGGGCGTGGCTTCTGAGATTACCATAGAGACATGTGATCCTATATAGCAGGATCACAGGGGCTCTATGATCATCCCAGGGAGAAGGACGGTCGGCTGTGTTTACAACAGCTGACCGTTCTTCTCTCTCAGTGGGGAATGATCGCGGGTGTCAGGCGGCAATCAGAGCCGCCTGACACACGCATTGGTTTCCCCGCTGACGAGCGGGGGCGGGAGCACGCCCGCGGGAGCCTATGCTCGACCCCTAGACTCCCGAGAGCGAGCGCCGTACATGTACGGCGATTCGCCCAGGAGCGGCTGCCTGCCGCAGTACATCTGCGGCGGGCGGTCGTAAAGGAGCTAAGGTTCCTGTGCGTGTAAAGGCAGGCGTCCCAATACTTTTGGTGATATAGTGTGTTTTCTGTAATATATAGAGTAGATTGTAGTTTGACCTCTGCTATTGTTGCTTAGTCCTCATACTGAATATGTGGCAGGAAGTAATACTTGTAAATAATTTTTTCTGTTAATTGGCCTTCATTTCAAGGTTGCTCATTATAATTAGTGTTTTATTCAGAAACAAACATTGACATACTGTACAGACAATAAATACACTGAAGCATCTCAAGTGTCAGATTAATTGGAGCCTTTCATAGACTGAACATGATAATTAACCGTGTTCACTCTTCTTTCAGCAAAATTACTTATGAAAATGATGCCACTTAAAGGCATATTTTACTGTTTGTAATAAAACCAAAACCAAAAATGTAAATTATTGCAGCTTATTAATCCTTGGATGTGCTGGCTGCATTAGTTCTCTTTTTTTTTTTTTTTTAACTTTTTTTCTCTCTGTTTTCCCCTGACCAGTAACAAGCCTCCGGTATTAGAATGCCTACACTCTGGATGAAGGAACACCATCGTTCTGGGGGGATGGGAGTGTTATATGTACTAGCAGATTTAGATACGCTGACAAATTGAAGACAAACTCTAGCTCACACTGCAGTTACAGCAACATTTTTTTTTTCTTTTGTGATAAAGGGTTTACATGAATAAATAAAAGCTGATCATTGTAAGTACCCCTGTTAGTGGTAAATGGTTTGTTTCAACACTCTAAACCGGGGGTCTCCAAACATTCTAAACAAAGGTCCAGTTTATTGTCCTGCACACTTTAGCGGGGCCAGACTGTAAACAGTGGGAGTAGATAATGCTTCAGGCTTGGTGGTCAGTGGAAGTGAAAAATTACATACAGTATCTCACCTGGCAACAAAAGTGAGTACACCCCTAAGTGAAAATGCCCAAATTGGGCCCAAAGTGTCAATATTTTGTTTTTCCATCAATATTTTCCAGCACTGCCTTAATCCTCTTGGGTACACAATGTTAACAGGCGCTTGATCACATATCGAACCAAAAGTTCATAGAGTTAAAAGTCATTAATGGCACAGGGGGAGAAAAAGTCCACCATGTAGGGCAGCCATCCAGAAACCAAAAGCCAGGGGTTCCACAGGGCTAAAACAAAGACAAACAGAGGCGCCTCTAAGTGTAGACTTTATGCAACAGGTTTAATGAATAAAATTATGCACTTACGTTAGTAAGCATAAATTCATGCCCATAAAACAAGGTTCCAGTGTGGAGAAGTGTACATCATCCGGTCATGGACATCCGTCCTGCTGGAGCCGAAAATCCTTTCGCCGTGGCCGGCTTGTACGGCAAGGTTAGAACCAGGAAGTATACTTGCCGTGAAGAAGGAGCGCGGCTGCCCTCCCCCAGGCAGCAAGCACGCTCGGAAACGCGTCGCATGCAGATGACATCATCCAGGTTCGACTATCCACCAAGCCTCGCTGTCAAGCAAATACACCGAGTCTACTTCCTGGTTCTAACCTTGCCGTACATTGTTTTAATCCTCTTGGGCATGGAGTTCACCAGAGTGTCACAAGTTGCCACTGGAGTCCTCTTCCACTCCTCTGTGGCGACATTACGGAACTGGTGGATGTTAGGGACCTTGTTAGGGACCTTGCACTGCTCCACCTTCAATTTTGAGGATGCTCCACAGATGCTCAATAGGGTTTAGGTCTGGAGGCATGTTTGGCCACTCCATCACCTTTACCCTCAGCTTCTTTAGCAAGGCAGTGGTCGTCTTGGAGGTGCGGCCCAGTCTCCGAAGGGAGAGGATCATGCATTGCTTCAGTATGTCACAGTACATGTTGGCATTCATGGTTCCCTCAATGATCTGTAGCTCCCCAGTGCCGGTAGCACTCATGCAGTCCAGACAATGAAACTCCCACCACCATGCTTCACTGTAGGCAAGACACACTTGTCTTTGTACTCCCCACCTTGTTGCCGCCACACATGCTTGACACCATCTGAACCAAATAAGTTTAACTTGGTCTCATCAGACCACAGGACATGGTTCCAGTAATCCATGTCCTTAGTCTGCTTGTCTTCAGCAAACAGTTTGCGGTCTTTCCTGTGCATCATCTTTAGGAGAGGCTTCCTTCTGGGACGACAGCCATGCAGACCAATTTGATGCAGTGTGCGGCGTATGGTCTGAGCACTGACAGACTGAATCCCCACCCCTTCAACCTCTGCAGCAATGCTGGCAGCACTTATACGTCTATTTCCCAAAGACAACCTCTGTATATGAAGCTAAGCACGTGCACTCAACTTCTTTGGTCGACCATGGCGAGGCCTGTTCTGAGTGGAACCTGTCTTGTTAAACTGCTGTATGGTCTTCACCACCGTGCTGCAGCCATGCTGTAGGGTCTTGGCAATCTTCTTATAGCCTATGCCATCTTTATGTAGAGCAACAATTCTTTTTTTCAGATCCTCAGAGAGTTCTTTGCCATGAGGTGCCATGTTGAACTTCCAGTGACCAGTATGAGAGAGTGAGAGCGATAACACTAAATTTACTATATCTGCTCCCCATTCCCACCTGAGACCTTGTAACGCTAATGAGTCACATGACATTGGGGGGGGGGGGTGGCTAATCGGGCACAATTTGGACATTTTCACTTAGTGGTGTACTCACTTTTGTTGCCAGCGGTTTAGATATTAGCGGCTGTGTGTTGAGTTATTTTGAGGAGACAGCAAATTTAAACTGTTATACAAGCTGTACACTCACTACTTTACATTGTAGCAAAGTGTCATTTCTTCAGTGTTGTCACATGAAAAGATCTAATAAAATATTTACAAAAATGTGAGGGGTGTACTCACTTTTGCGAGATACTGTAGCACCCCTATGGTTAGGTAGAAGAGGAATAGTTTCCAATTATTGGTATTAGTGAGAGGAATAGTTCCTCCATCATTGGGATCAGTGGGAGGAATAGTGCCCCCATATTTGGTGTCAGTTAGTGGAATAGTGCCCCATCATTGCTGTAAGTGGAAGGAATAGTGCATTGCCATTGGTGTTAGTGGGGGGAATAGTGCCCCGTCATTGGTGTTAGTGGGAGGAATAGTGCCCCGTCATTGCTGTAAGTGGAAGGAATAGTGCATTGCCATTGGTGTTAGTGGGGGGAATAGTGCCCCGTCATTGGTGTTAGTGGGAGGAATAGTGCCCCGTCATTGGTGTTAGTGGGAGGAATAGTGCTCCGTCATTGGCATCAGTGGGAGGAATAGTGCCCCGTCATTGGTGTTAGTAGGAGGAAAAATTCCCCCGTCATTGGTGTTAGTAGGAGGAATAGTGCCCCGTCATTGGTGTTAGTGGGAGGAATAGTGCCCCGTCATTGGCATCAGTGGGAGGAATAGTGCCCCGTCATTGGTGTTAGTAGAAGGAATAGTGCCCCATCATTGTTGTTAGTGGAAGGAATAGTGCCCCGTCATTGGCATCAGTGGGAGGAATAGTGCCCCATCATTGGTGTTAGTAGAAGGAATAGTGCCCCATCATTGGTGTTAGTAGAAGGAATAGTGCCCCGTCATTGGTGTTAGTAGGAGGAATAGTGCCCCGTCATTGGTGTCATTGGGAGGAATATTGCCCCGTCATTGGCATCAGTGGGAGGAATAGTGCCCCGTCATTGGTGTAAGTAGAAGGAATAGTGCCCCATCATTGTTGTTAGTGGGAGGAATAGTGCCCCGTCATTGGCATCAGTGGGAGGAATAGTGCCCCATCATTGGTGTTAGTGGGAGGAATAGTGCTCCGTCATTGGTGTTAGTGGGAGGAATAGTGCAGAATCTTTGGTGTCAGAGGAAGAATTTAGGCTCTATCATTGGTGTCAGTGGTAAGAATAATACCCAATTGTTAATGTCAGAGGGAGGCATAGTGTCATAGCCTACGGGCCGCAATTTGGAGACCCCTGCTCTAAACTGATACATCTGATACATCTGCAGGACAGCTGGTTCTGTTGAAAAACAATATACTTACTAGCAGGATCACCAGGTGAAAAAAAGGCAAAGTCCTAAATAGAGAACTAAAGCAGCCATCACATCACAGTAATGGTAAGCTGCAATATAATACATGTTTGCTTTTGGGTTTAATACTGCTTTAATAAATGCACTCATATTTTTAAAAGACAAAATGTGCATTTATTAATGATTTGCATTGGAGCCTGCAAAGCTTTGTAACCGCAGTCAGTGCATCCCCCCCCCCCCCCATTCCTACTAGTAGTATTATTAGTAATTATTGGTAAAGTACCGTATATATAACCCAATCACTAAAGTCTATACTTGCCAACTGTCCCATTTTTGCAGGGACAGTCCCGGCAAATAGGAGCCTGTCCCGGGTAATTTACATTGTCCGGCAAGCGCCCGTTAATCGGGCTGCCCGTAAATGCCCGTTACAGGCAGCCGGTGCCCGTTATAAAAATGGTTGCGGGTTGACATATTAACGGTGCATGCACCGTTCCGATGCTTGCCGGGCTCGGGAAAGCTCATACAAGCTCAGCCGGGCGGGCGCTTGCGCAGTTACGTAATGGCGCCATTAAAACCTAATTATACCAGATAGATTTTATCGTACTTATTTACACATTTACACTTTATTTATATTTACATATTACTATTTTTGTATGGTCCCACCTGAGCACATTTGACACTTTAGAATTGCAGGGAATTGTGATGAGAATTTTAAACTTTAGGCAGAAGTAGTGACGCTGAATGGGAGAATTATTCCAACTCTGCTACTCTGGCCTTAAGTTTGAAATTCCCTTTTCAATTTCCTGTAATTCTTTCATTATTGAGTAGACCCTATAATCTGATGATAAGTAGGTGGCGATTAATCATGCAGAGAGGGCGGAGCTTCAGGGAAGTGGGCGTGGTAAGTAATTAATAGCTGTGCTGTAAAGTGTCCCTAGAAATTTTTTCAAATGTTGCCACTTCATCTTGTGCATGCGCCATACGACGCAACGTGCATATGTTAAAAATAAAACCCTGACCAGATCCTGGGGAGAAGCTTTTTTCCCCAGCAAATGAATGTAATTTTATTTGGCCCATGCGCAAAATGAGGCGCATGATGTCATGCACTTCATCTCACCCTTGCGCAGTATGACATTTTCATGAGATCTCGCAGTTTGCCCCAGATGCGGCTTCAATCAGGTCTCCGATGCCGTAACCCAGAGGCGGTGTCCATGACGTCACGTCAGGGTTACTTGGCTGCTAAAGGCGCCGAATTTAAAAAGTGACTGTATTCAAAAATGCCATTTTCGGCGTTTTGAATACATGGACGTGTAGTGGAGGGGTCTAGGGTCTTTTAGACCCCCCCCCCCCCCCCTGATCCCTCCATAAAGTGTACCTGTCACTGCCTATTGCTGTCACAAGGGATGTTTACATTGCTTGTGATGGCAATAAAAGTGATCAGATTTATTTATTTATTTTAAAACACCTGTGCTAAAATAAAATAAATAAATAAAATAAATAGGAAAAAAAAATTATAACCGCTCCTATCGCCGTGAGCTCGCGCATGAAAGAAAACGTATACGGAAGTCGCGCCCACAAATGAAATCACTGTTTAAACCACACATGTGAGGTATCACTGCGATCGCCAGAGCGAGCGCAATAATTAAAAAAAAAAAAAAGAGCTACTCTTTAACTCTAAACTGGTAACCATTAAACATTTTTAAAGCGTCGCCTATGGAGATTTTAATTGACCGTAGTTTGTCGCCATTCCGCTGGTGTGCGCAATTTTAAACCGTAACATGTTTGGTATATATTTACTTGGCGGGACATCATCTTTCACAATATACAAAAAAATGGGATAACTTTACTGTTTAGTTTTCTTTAAATGCAGTGAAATGTAATTTTTCCAAAAAAATGGCGTTTGAAAGAATGCTGCGCAAATACTGCGTGACAAAATATATTGCAATGACCGCCATTTTATTCCCCAGAGACTTTGCTAAAAAAAAAAAAATATATATATATATATATATATATATATATATATATAATGTTTGGGCGTTCTAAGTAATTTTTTGGGCAAAATATACAGATTTTAACTTGTAAACAACATGTGTGAGAAATGGGCTCGGTCCTTAAGTGGTTAAAGTTGCACTAAAATGATTAACTATTTAGCCACATTTACCTACCCTTGCAATTTTGAACATATCCCATTGCATATCAGGATAGCTCAGATCAGAGTTACCTTTCTGTCATTGCCTTGCGGGTGCTCTGCCTAGGCTGTGTATAGACTATAGATCAAAGTCCTTGGCAGCAGGTTGAGCAAGCCTACAAAGGTGACTCTTGTGTACATTGGCTGGTATGGACTCCCCTTAGTTTAGTAAGTTGACAGATCGATGGGGAGCCCATTATAGGCAATACACAATAGGGGCACCTGCTTAGTACTGGTCAACCCACTGCTTAATATTATGATTTAAATTAATAGAGACCATGTCAAGCACCTGGAAATGGAGTAAGGGTTGATTTGATCTCTGCTATTATGTGTTTAGATCTGCTCAAGAGGACAAAGGGGTATCTGAGGCTAAAAGTGTTACTAAGCCCACAACAGTAAAATCAGTCTGTATATGCAGTAAAGCATGCTTGTTATACTCGCTGTGGAACCTAAGGGGTTAATCCTCTGCATTGTGTAAAAAGGCTGTTTGATCCTGTATGCACAGATCTTCCTCTTCTTGCATTGTCCCCATAACATGTCTGTATAAGACAGAGTTACTGGAGTCAGGCTGCACATAATCAGTTTGGTGTGTATTGCTAGAGTTTTTTTTTTTTTTTTTTTCCTGGGAGAATGCATGTGATCAGCACAGGGCCAATCAGCACTGTCCAGATAGAGGGACAGGGGTCCTGCAGCCTCATAGGACAGTCAGAAGAAAATGAAAACCCCTCCTACAAGCTTTAAACAGGCACTGATTGAAGTCAAAAGACTGCTATATACTGCTGATGAGAAAAGGTATTTAGCAGTTTATATTTACTAAAATATTCACATTTCCATGTTCTGTGTACTTTGGGAGACCAGATATAGTGAATGCAGTCTCCTGGGTTTAGTAACACTTTAAAGGGTAACTCCACTTTAGTGGGGAAAAAAACATTTCCATAGACATCTTTGCAGGAAACCGTAGATGCAGCATCGATACGCTGCATCTGTCTCCTGCTACCGCTGCACCGAGAACTGAGCGATCCGAGACCACTAATCGCTCAGTTGTCAGTCAACGGCTCGGCAGAATACATTTCTGCCTAAATTTATGAAGAAAGATTATTTAATTGCAAACTTTTACAGACCCAGACTTGCAAAACCCACCAAAAGAAAGCTCTGTCTATTTGTGTGAAAAAAAAAAATTATAAAAAATTCAGAATTGGCCTGGGCAGGAAGGGGGTGAAAGTGCCCAGTATTGAATCGGGAAAACCTCCAAAGAAACTATCCCACAATCATTAATGGTCAGAGGCACTTTAGACCCCCCATCTTCACCTTTAGCCCCGGTTCACACTTGTGCGTGTGCGGGGTTCGCATGTAATGTCGGAGCGCACTGCTCCGACATTACATGCGATCGGCTGTGCGGTGCGAGTTTAGCCATACAAACTGTATGGCTAAATTCGCATCGCACCCGCAGCAAACACGCACAGGAGGCATTTTTGCAGCCGCATCAGGATCGGATCGCACAGCGGTTCACACTTGTGCGATCCGATCCTGTGCGAACTGCACGATCGCACTGCGATATGCAATCAAACTGGGGGTGTCGTTAACATTACATTGACACCCCCAGCGGATCGCATATGGCAGTGTGAACTGCCGGGGGTGCGTGTGCGATGCGGGAACAGGCTGCGAGTTCGCAGCCTTCCCGCATCGCATCAGTGTGAACCGGACCTAATTCTGTTTATTCTCTTTCCTGCTATGTTTACAAATATTCAGCTTATTCATAATAAAGTAAGGAGGTCTTTTTCCATTGTGAATGGTCGGAATATATGTAAACACTACTGTGTGTACATCTGTGATGGCTGTGATTGGTTCTTAGCGATCACAAGGTACAGAGCCACTCTGATTGGGTCTGTAAATCATGACTGTGATCCTGAGCTGTCCAATGACGGCCCAAATTACAGTCATTCTCAAGGTGCACTGGTGGCCCCAGTGGGTTAACTGAAGCGTTGTTTATAAATGGCACTCCAGAAATGTCCACCTCCCTGCTGCGGTATGGAGATAGATAAAGAGACAACTATTATTTTAGGCATCTGCTGGAGCCTGTCTTGAAAGTCCAGTAGAGCAGACCCTACAGGTCAATGCATATAGCTACCCACCTCCTGGTTGCCATCTTTGGCTTACCCCTTCCTATCTCATGTTTTTTTGTATTGGCCCATCACTATGATGAGTGGCTTAATTAACCAACAGTAAAGTATGTGAGGCAGAAGGTGGGCTAGACCCATAACTGAGCATCCAGTCTCCATTTAAATTATCTGGAGTCTGGGACATTTACAATTTTCACAGAATTTAGTTGAATTTTTAAACCACTTGCCGACCACGCTATAGCCGAATGATGGCTACAGCACTGCCGGCTACTTCTGGTAGGCCGTCAAATGACAGCCTCCTGTGATTGCGCCTGCTGCGGGGGGGGGGGGGGGCGGCAGGAAGCACGATGTGTGATAAGGGCGTGCAGGAGGACACTGCTAATCACAGATTGAGGTAAAGAGCCAATCACAGCTGATCACCGATGTAAATAGAAGCCGGTTATCAGCACTCCTTTCCTCATGATGACAGAAGAGAGACAATAGCTGGCTTCTCTAAAGGGGACATCTACACTAATAAACAGGGCACTGATTATCAGTGTCTGGACTCTCCGTGCAGTCCCAACAGTCCCCACCAGTGCTGCCAATTAGTGCCCACCAGTGCTGCCAATACATGCCCATCAGTGCCTCCTAATCAGTGTCACCCATCAGTGCCACCTACCAGTACCCACCAGTGCCCATCATCACCGCCTATCAGTGCCCACCAGTACCTCCTCATCAGTGAAAGTGCAGCCTATCAGTGCCCATCAGTGCCACTTCATTAGTGCCCATCAGTGTAGCCTCATTAGCGCACATCTGTGAAGGACAAAAATTACCTTTTTGCAAAATTTTATAATAAACAATTCCCCCCCCCCCCCAAATTTTTTGGGCTTTATTCGTTTATTTAGCAAAAAATAAAAAACCCAGTGGTGATTAAATACAGCCAAAAGAAAGCTCTATTTTTGTGAAAAAAAATGATAAAAATGTCATTTGGGTACAGTGTTGCATGACCGCGCAATTGTCAGCTGAAAGCTGAGAATTGGCCTGGGCAGGGAGCCGGTGAAAGTGCCCAGTAGGCAAGTGGTTAAATGAAACCATCAAGCACAGATGGATACAATTACAAAATATGTCTGAGCCTCAGAGGATTTGCAGTCTAGAGGATATATAATAAGAGAATCGTTTATCAGTAGTATTAGCATAATAAACTCAAATCTCAAGGGTGAGACACACTTATCGCGACAAAAATTCGCCGCAGACTTCCCAAGGCTGTCCGGAAATAAGGATTCATATGCAAGCCCCATTACTGTTGCTTCATTAGCTGTAATGATCTGTAATGAGCTGTATGTACAGTACTGGACTGGGGTCATTTTAAAGATATCGCTATTGCTAAACCATAGATTAGAGGCAGAAGAAGCTGTAATTATCCAACAGCTGTAATGCCTTCTGTCTATGAAAATAAAAAAACCGGAATGATCAAAGTTGTTCTTATGTCTTTAGGCGTTTTAAAGGAAAGCCATGTTCTTCTTTTTCATCTTTGTTACTTGCTAAGTACATTGCTGTCACTTAGAAATTTTGATTTAAATTTTTTTTTTCTTTCTTCTGTTTAAAGTAGAAGTCCACCTTAAAGCGGAGTTCCACCCAAAAGTGGAACTTCCGCTTTAGGGAGTCCTGACCCCCCGACATGCCACATTTGGCATGTCATTTTTTGGGGGGGGGGAGCGGGTACCTAGTTTTGACAGGTACCCGCTCCCACTTCCGCTCGGAGCGCCGCGGCGCCCTGAGCGGAAGTTCTCCTCTCCCCCTCCCTCCCTGCAATCTTCTGGGACACGTCAGAGGTCCCAGAAGATTGCAGGCCAATCACGGCGCGCAGCGCGACTCGCGCAAGCGCAGTGGGTACCCGGCTGTGAAGCCGCAAACTGTAACAACCGGGTGCCCACAGCAGTGATGCCGGCGCCGAGGGAGAGGATCGAGGCTTCCGGCGGCCGCATCGCTGGACCGTTGGACAGGTAAATGGCTGGAACTCCGCTTTAACTCTGAAATCCCTGCATCTACAGACCTCCACGATCTAACACTAACCTATCCAGCCCTGTAAATAAAATTATCAGTATACTTACCTTTTTTGAAGCCGCTTCAACCGGATCGCATAATGAGCTGTCAGCGGTGTCTTTGCTGGGGAGGCGGGTGCAGAGGACACAGCCGACAACGAAAGCCCCATAGTAAGTCTATGGGTGATGTCACAACCGTTGTCGGCTGTGTCCACTAAAGAGCTTTTGCCGCTGGAGACCAGACCTGATTGGCTTAAAAAATGGTAAATAAACTGATGAGCCCTGTAAAGAAGAAGATAGGTTAGGGTTAGATCCTGGAGGTCTATAGATGCAGGGATTTTAGTTTTAGGATGGACTTATCCTTTAACCACTTTACCACTTGGTCACTGAGCTGCTACTGCGCCAAAGTGGCTCGTTAAGGTGTGGCGACGTAGACCTATGCCACCAGACTCTCCCCTCTCTCGGCGGCTCGCTCCCGCTGTATTCAGACACAGCGGGATTCAGGCCAGGGGAGGAGAGGCGGTGATCACCGCCGCTCTTCCCCGATCGCCGGGGATCGAGTGAGGAAATCCGCCCGCTTGTGTAAACAAAGCGGAACCTGCGATCTGTCCCTGTGTCACACAGTCCCCTCCTCCCACACATGTCAGTAAGCACCAGGCATAGATTTAACCCCTTGATCACCAACAGTGTTAACCCCTTCCCTGCCAGTGTCATTATTACAGTAACAGTGCATATTTATAGCACTGATTACTGTAGTAATGTCACTCATACCCCCAAAAGTGTAAAAGATGTCAGTCAAGGGTCCGATCTGTCCGCCGCAATGTCGCAGTCCCACAAAAAAAAATCGCAGATCGCTGCCATTACTAGTAAAAAAAAAATAAACAATAAAAATGACAAATCTTTCCCGTAGTTAGTAAACGCAATAACGTTTGCGCAAACCAATCAAAATACGCTTATTGTGTTTTTTTTTTTTTTCCAAAAATATGTAGCAGAAAACAAATTGGCCTAAAATGTTAAAAATTTTTGATTTATATATTTATTTTGGGAATGTTGTATATCAGAATGTAAAAAAATATTATTTTTTTTTTTTCAAAATTGTCGCTCTTTTTTTTCCAAAAATTAAAAATCACACAGGTGATCAAATACCACCAAAAGAAAGCTCTGTTTGTGGGGAAAAAAGGACGTCAATTTAATTTGGGTACGGCGCTGAATGACCGCGCAATTGTCAGTTAAAGGCGCGCAGTGCCAAGTCGCAAAAAGTGGCCTGGACGTAAAGCAGAAAATCCTCCGGTGGTAAAGTGGTTAAAGTGTAAATTCACCTTTGTAAAAAAAAAAAGTTTTTCAGCCGGACCTGATTGGATGCTCCATGCACCCCAATGGAGCAACGGATGCCAGCGGTGACATCTGCTGCTATTCGATCCCATCCTGTCTGTGAAATCCAGATGGATGGTGACCCTATTTTCCATCCATCTGGAGGATCGGATTGGATGGGATGGGATAAGAACAGACAGGCGGTCCGTTTTTCATCCGATCTCCCCATAGAGGAGAGCCGGACTCTGACGGGTCTGTCTCTGCACAGTGAGCAGGAAGGGACCTGTCACCTGCCTGCTCAGAGGTGATCAGCGGATCGATTCCTGCCGAGCAAAGACAGAAAGCCCGTGAGAAGGGACCCTAAGATCCTATTTTGTAAGCAGAACAGGAAGTGAGAAGAATCTCTACAATGGAGACATGGACACGCTATCCAACAGTAAAAAAAAAAAAAAAAAAAAGTATTTTGCTGCAAGTTCTAGGTTACAGTGGAAAAGCAACATTTTGTACTTTTTTACATTACAGTTTTATATATTTTTTTATTTTGGATAGTGCTATGAAAAATATACAAATTATACAGTAGTGAGCTTTTACAATGATCTGCAGCTGGCGGTCATTCTCTTTCATGAGTCAACCACTACAGACCACAAATTGGGTTTGAATCAGCTTAACTGCTTGCAAAAATGACCACTTTCCTGGGCACTCAGTCTTCCTGTTTTTTTTTTTTTTTAAGTGGTAATAAACCCAAAACCAAAAATGTATTGTACTGCAGCTTACCAATCATCTTTGGCTTTTCCCCCTCTTTTTTAAACTGATGATCTGACCAGTAACACATCTCCTGTGTTAGTGAGGCACAACTCTGGAGGCATAAACACAGGAGGCACAGCAGACAATAGCATTGTCATTCTGGGGTAGGGTTGCCACCTGTACGGGTTTTGCAACTTGTTCCTGGGTTTCTATCCACCTGAAATCTGGACACAACATACCTCCAGTCCAGTCAGGTAAATCTGTCCCAGTGCAATCAGGAAACTATGTGGGGGATATCCTCCTGTTTTCTCTTACTGCTCTTTTGTGCTCTCTGCTCTGCCTTCTCCCCCACCGGCACCAGCCGCCCCCCACACCTGAACGAATTATCTGCTTTGCAATCATTGGTTGCTAGAACCGCCAGTTTCCTAGTAACTGATTACACTTTTGCACATGGGGTTCTCTGCTCCACCTCACAGGTTCACCCCCTAACTCCGGCCGGCTCCCAGCCTCCCAAACACTCACTTGCAGTTACAGTGGCTGCAGAGTCCCTTCTGGCGATAAGGCATTACACAAAGGGCAGGGGGTGATGTTATAAGCGGGCGGTCTCTCTCTAAAGGAGGTCTCTAAAGAAGGGGGAGGGGCACTGATATAATGGCACTGTGAGCTAATGGTGGTCTCTAAAGGGGGATGCTGATGTAAGGCTGATCTAATGCTAACCAACCATTAGATTAGCAGTTAGCACCCCCCATTAGAGACCCCATTTATATCAGAGTCCCTTTATATTAGCACCCCCCTTAGAGACCCCCCTCCCACCCATTAGATCAGAGTCCCCTTATATCAGCAGCCCCCCCTTGGAGACAAACGGTTGGTCTTTAAGAGGGGTTCGCAGATATGAAGTGACTGATCTAATAAAAAAAATTGCTGTGCGCCACTAAAGTGTTCAGGTTTGACTTGAAGAAAAGATGGCAGCCCTAGTTTGGAGGGGGGGGGGGTAGTGTTAAATATATTAGCAGATTTAGAAACACTAACAAACTGAAGCCAAGTTCGAGCTCACACTTTATAATCTGTTACAGCAAACAGTTTTTCCTTTTGGGATAAAGGTTTTGAATGAATACATAAAAGCTGATCATTTAGGGCACCCCTACCAGTCGTAAGTGGTTTGTCTCATCTATGTAAACTGATACATTCTGCTGGAGAGCTTGAACTTGTGAAAAGAACAACAGACTTGCTGGCTGGATCGCCAGATGGAAACAGATTAAAAATGTCTTAAAAAAAAAAAAGGACACTAATGCAGCCATCGCATCTAGAAAATTGTTAAGCTGCAATGTAACAAATGTTTGCGCTCTGCTTTAAGCAATATGAACCACCAAGTTTTGCGCTTAAAACAGCAGATCAGAGATGTCAGTGGCTATAAAAAGATACATGGACATCGACTGACATAATTATACTTATGGAGAATTTTAAGCAACGTGAAAATCCTTTAGGCCTTCAAACTGTGCTTGTCAGTTACGTCTCTTTGTACATGCCTGGTGCCAGAGAGGCCCCTGATAAAAAAAAATATTTCAAGTTGAGTTGAGCTTTGCTTATTGATCTATATATACATTATTTATATTATCTTACATGTAGAGTGATTTATGATCATTTATACTTTTAATTACTTGATTATGATATTATCTGGTAGATTATAGAATCAGGGGGTGTAATGCTGTACAGTCCCTAACCATGACTATAGACATTATAGGAAGGTCATCCATGCAGGTGGGATCTGTTTGCTCTCCAGTATCTGGTATGGTGTGGCTAAACATAGTAAATATGTATTTTCTATAATCATCAGCTCCATCTAGTGGCCGTAATGCGTTTTTTTTTTTTTTTTTATTCACTTTTATACACACTTTTTTTGTTATTCTGTATTAATGAATAACTTTTGACCTGGAGAGAAAACAGTCTAATAACATTTGATTTTGCTCCCATTCACAGGGAACAAATGTACATGCAGGTGCACAGGAAGAATAGCTGTGCTTTTTTTTTTTCTTTAATACACCCCCAAAGTATGCCTTCAATAATTTGAAATAGTGACATCTGACAACGCAGCTTTCCATTGTAATCTCTGCTTTTCTTATGATGATTGGCCTCTCTGTATTACTAGTGCTGCCACTGCTCTGCAGAGATGTATAGTAACTAAGTAGAACTACTTCACTACTGTACTTAAGTACAGTAGTACTTCACTACATTTTTTCGATGACTTCAATACTTCTACTCCAATATTTCAATACTTCTACTCCAATATTTCAATACTTCTACTCCAATATTTTTTTTTTGTGCTGCATAGTTACTCGTTACAATTATAAAAATTACCACTGCCAAAACAGTAGATGGCAGGTTTCATGAAGCTCAAAACATGTGTATTATCAGCGCATACGAAAATAAATGCTACTGTATGTATAAATAAAAGCTGCATATGAAATAATAAAAAACAATATGATGTTCAAACTTTTGACTTCTTTCTTTAACCACTTTGCCACTGAGTACCATAGTACTACTGCGGCAAAGTGGCTCGTTATCGTCTGACGACGTAGACCTACGTCGTCAGACACTCCCCCTTGTGGGCGGCGCTCGCGCGCCGCCGGAGGCTCGCTCCCGCTGTATTCAGTCACAGCGGAAGTCGGGCCAGGGGAGGAGCAGCGGCGATCGCCGCTGCTCTGCCCCGATCATCGGGGATCTAGTGTGGAGATCCGCCCGCCTGTGTAAACACAAGCGGGCGGATCTCCCAAGTGACAGGGAGTGACAGATCGGAGTGTTCAGCATAGCTGAACACTCCGATCTGTACCTGGCTCACACAGTCACCCCCCCCCCCACACGTCAGTAAGCACCAGGCATACATTAACCCCTCCCTCTCCAATAAAATTAACCCCTTCCCTGCCAGTGTCATTTTTACAGTAACAGTGCATATATATAGCACTGATTACTGCAGTAATGTCACTGGTACCCCCAAAAGTGTCAAAAATGTCAGTCAGGGGTCCGATCTGTCCGCCGCAATGTCGCAGTCCCACAAAAAAATCGCAAATCGCCGCCATTACGCGTTAAAAAAAAAAACACCAAAAATGACAGAAATCTTTCCCTTTGTTAGTAAACGCAATAACTTTTGCGCAAACCAATCAAATACGCTTATTGTGAATTTTTTTTACCAAACATAGGTAGCAGAAAACAAATTGGCCAAAAATGTAAAAAAATTTTGATTTTTACATTTTTTTGGGGGGAATTTCATATAAAAAAAATGTGAAAAATATTGTTATTTTTTCAAAATTTACGCTCTTTTTTTGTTTATAGCGCAAAAAGTAAAAATCGCACAGGTGATCAAATACCACCAAAAGAAAGCTCTGTTTGTGGGAAAAAAAGGATGTAAATTTCGTTTGGGTATGGCGTCGCACGACCGCACAATTGTCAGTTAAATTCGCACAGCGCCGAATCACAAAAAGTGGCCCAGACGTAAGACAGCAAAATGCTCTAGTGGTAAAGTGGTTAATAACTACATAACACAGTACTTGTACTTTTACTTTCAGTACTTGAGTAGCAACATTTTTAAAAAAACTACTTGCAATACTTAAGTACAAAAAAGGTTGAATACTTTAGTACTTCTACTCAAGTCACTTTTTGATCGAGCACTTCCACTTCTACTCAAGTCACTTTTTGATCGAGCACTTGTACTTTTACTCAAGTATGGGTTTCAAGTACTTTTTACAACTCTGCTGCTCTGGATACGAAGAATGCAGCGTAAAGCTGTCATCATGATGAGGGAAAGTCCCTCAACCGGTGTAATCTGCCAGACTGGACTGTCCATATGACAGCCTAGTACTACTCTTCATTCATTTATTCATTAATTTATGTATGAAGGCTACAGTTTTACCATTCATTCATAAATTGTGTACATACTTTTTTTGTTTTTTTTGCTGAATTTTCTTCCAGCGTATGTGCATTATTTTTGGACTACCACATTAAAAAAAAAAATCTATGTACCTGAAATTGAATTCTGCTGTTTTTATGAAGGGGGTAAATTGCAAAACAAAAATTGCAGTCTTTATGAGTGATAAACTACTTTAGTTCCCAAGTGGAAGAACACATTTTTATTGCAATAATAATTTCCCACATTAGATTAAAGTTCCGTTCACATCCAGGCAGCAGCTCACAGGTGCAATGCCAGGCCCCAGCAGTAGAGCTGTCTGCCCGTACCTATGATATAGACAGGCAGTTGTTGAAGTCCAGGAAGTTCAATGAACTACAAGAGTGCTCACCAGCTCCCTTGTAGTTCATTGAAAACTACAAGCTGTCAGCCGCAGTGGCTGATGGTAGTTGTAGTTCATTCATGGAACTTTGTGAATTAATGTTGTATGACATTTGACAAGTCTTTAAAAGTACTAAGAATTTTTATACAAATGTTGGTTTAAATATTTACTAGTGTATGGTCTAGCTTTAATTTACCGGGAGGGGTTTGAAAATCCTCAAGTAGAACAATTGTTCGATGCGGTCATATGGTACCGGGAGGGGTGTGAAAGTCCTCAGGTAGAACAATTGTTCGGTGCGGTCATATGGTAAAACATTCATTGGGGGATCATTGGCAAGTAGTCTGGTAAGATGCCATTGGGTATGGCGAAAACCATTTTCTATCGCATGTTAAGTATCAGATGATAGAGTTTGTATATCATTTAATGTTTTTTGATCACAAGCTGGTTAAAAGTGACAAAAATTGCCTGAATAAGCAACCTTAAATGATCTGATTCAGAAACTCGCTGTAGATCTAGCAAACAAAACCTTGATGGAGGTAAGGCAGATACAGGCATGGTGTTGGGACACGTCATGGAAACCACTGACAAAGTGAAAAACACTTCAGCATACTTGTAATGGTGATAAGAGGTAGACTTTGGAGCTTAGCTTCCTCTTAGGTGTATATTTGTTTCATTATCAGAACAGCGATTCTACCAGGTCATGTGTATAATAGAACTCCACAAAGTGCTTACCAGTTTACATGTCTCTGGGGCTTTCTGATCATACAGATGTAGCACTGTCATTATGGCAATTACCTCTACACACAGTCCTTTGTTTCCATCTGACATCGAGCTCTAAAGTTGGCCTGTGCAAAGTTTAGCTCAACGGGTTGGAAGAGGCAAGCTGGATACATCTCCTGTGCTGGATTATCGAGGAAAGACATAATAATGAGCAGATAAGGTAACCTGTCCAATCACTGTTTTCCTTTGGCTGAGCTTGGCCAGCAGGACATGTACAGTAGACCAGCCATTCTCAACCAAGGTTCCTCCAGAGGTTGCTAAGGGTTACATGAGCCATGGATAATTGACATCCTATTTGAATGTGCCTGCATTATTCTGTGAAGTACTTAGCAGAGCCAGTGGCATTACACCAAAGATCTTTTCAGCTATCTGTAGGGGTGGTATTATGACTACCAATGCAAGGGACATGCTTCCCACTAATAACCAATGTAAGGAGCATTCTTTCCACTGACCACTAATATAAGGAGCGTTCTTCTTGCTAATTAGTGTAAGGATCTTTCTTCCCACTGACCATCAATGTAAGGGACCTTCTTTCCACTGACTTCTAATGTAAGGGACATTCTTCCCACTGATGACCATTTTAAGGGGCATTCTTTACATTGACCACCAATGTAAGGGGCATTCTTTACATTGACCACCAATGTAAGGGATATTCTTTACAATGACCACCAATGTGAGGGACATCTTTTCCACTGATCTCCAATGTAGGAAGCATTCTTCTTACTAATTATCAATGTAAGGAACTTTTTTCCCACTGACCACCAATGTAGGGCATTCTTCCCACTGGCAATCAATGTAAGGATCATTCTCCCCACTGACAGTCAATATAAGGAGCATTTTTCCCCACTGACCTCCAATGTAAGGGGCTTTCTTTCCACTGCCCTCTAATGTAAGGGACATTTACCCACTGACCTCCAATGCAAGGGACATTCTTTCCATTGACCACAAAGGTAAGGAGCATTCTTCTCATTGAAAGCTCATCACTACTCGCTGATTGTGTATATACAGTATCTCACAAAAGTGAGAACACCCTTCACATTTTTGTAAATATTTTATTATATCTTTTCATGTGACAACACTGAAGAAATTACACTTTGCTACAATGTAAAGTAGTGAGTGTACAGCTTGTATAATGTAAATTTGATGTCCCCTCAAAATAACTCAACACACAGCCATTAGTGTCTAAACCGCTGGCAACAAAAGTGAGTACACCCCTAGGTTAAAATGTCCAAATTGGGACCAATTAGCCAATTAGCCATTTCTCTCCCCAGTGTCATCATGTGACTCATTAGTGTTACAAGGTCTCAGGTGTGAATGGGGAGCAGATGTGTTAAAGAAAGCCCACAAACAGTTTGCTGAAGACAAGCGGACTAAGGACATGGATTACTGGAACCATGTTCTGTGGTCTGATGAGACCAAGATGAACCTACTTGGTTCAGATGGTCTCAAGCATGTGTGAAGGCAATCAGGTGAGGAGTACAAAGGCAAGTGTGTCTTGTCTACAGTCCAGCATGGTGGTGGGAGTGTCATGGTCTGGGGCTGCATGAGTGCTGCCAGCACTGGGGAGCTACAGTTCATTGAGGGAACCATGAATTCTAACATGTACTGTGACATACTGAAGCAGAGTATGATCCCCTTCCTTTAGAAACTTAGCTGCAGCGCAGTATTTCAACATAACCACCCTAAACACACCTTCAAGACAGCCACTGCCTTGCTAAAGAAGCTGAGGGTAAAGGTGATGGACTGGCCAAGCATGTCTTCAGACTTAAACCCTATTTAGCATCTGTGGGGCATCCTCAAACGGAAGGTAGAAGAGCGCAAGGTCTCTAACATCCACCAGCTCTGTGATGTCATCATGGAGGAGCGGTGGCAACCTGTGAAGCTCTGGTGAACTCCATGCCCAAGAGGGTTAAGGCGATGCTGGAAAAACAATGGTGGCCACAAAATATATTGACACTTTGGGCCCAATTTGGGCATTTTCACTTATGGGTGTAGTGACTTTTGTTGCCAGCTGTTTGGACATTAATGGCTGTGTGTTGTGATATTTTTAGGGGACCGCAAATTTATACTGTTATACAAGCTGTACACTCACTACTTTACATTCTAGGAAAGTGTGATTTCTTCAGTGTTGTCACATAAAAAATATAATAAAATATTTACAAAAATGTGAGGGGTGTACTTACTTTTGTAAAATACTGTGTGTGTATATATATATATATATATATATATATATATATATATATATATATATATATATACAGTATCTCACAAAGTGAGTACACCCCTCACATTTTTGTAAATATTTTAATATATGTTTTCATGTGACAACAATGAAGAAATTACACTTTGCTACAATGTAAAGTAGCTACTGTACAGCTTGTATAACGGAGTAAATTTGCTGTTCCCTGAAAATAACTCCACACACAGCCATTAATGTCTAAACCGCTGGCAACAAAAGTAAGTATACTCCTAAGTTAAAATGTCCAAAATTGGCCCATTATTTTCCAGCACTGCCTTACCCCCTTGGGCATCACTAGAGCTTCGCAGGTTGCCACTGGAGTCCTCTTCCACTCCTGGTGGATGTTAGAGACCTTGCGCTCCTCCTCCTTCCATTTGAGGATGCCCCACAGATGCTCAATAGGGTTTGGTTCTGGAAACATGCTTGCCCCGTCCATCACCTTTACCCTCAGCTTCTTTAGCAAGGCAGTGGTCATCTTGGAGGTGTGTTTGGGGTCGTTATGTTGGAATACTGTCCTGCGGCCCAGTCTCTGAAGGGAGGGGATCATGCTCTGCCTCAGTATGTCACAGTACATGTTGGCATTCATGGTTCCCTCAGTGAACTGTAGCTTCCCAGTGCTGGAAATACTCATGCAGCCCCCGACCATGACACTCCCACCACTATGCTTCACAGTAAGCAAGACACACTTGTCTTTGTACTCCTTACTTGGTTGCTGCCACACATGCCTGACACCATCTGAACCAAATAAGTTTATCTTGGTCTCATCAAACCACAGGACGTGGTTCCTTTTAATCCATGTTCTTAGTCTGCTTGTCTTCAGCAAACTGCGGGCTTTGTTGTGCATCAGAAGAGGCTTCCTTCTGGGATGACAGCCATGCAGACCAATTTGATGCAGTGTGCGGCGTATGGTCTGAGCACTGACAGGCTGACGCCCCACCCCTTCAACCTCTACAGCAATGCTGGCAGCACTCATACGTATATTTCCCAAGGACAACCTCTAGATATGATGCTGAGCATGTGCACACAACTTCTTTGGTCGACCATGGCGAGGCCTGTTCTGAGTGGAACCTTTCCTGTAAACCCACTGTATGGTCTTGGTCACTGTGCTGCAGCTTAGTTTCAGGGTCTTGGCAATCTCCTTATAGCCTAGGCCATCTTTATGTAGAGCAACAATTTTTTTTTCAGATCCTCAGAGAGTTCTTTGCCATGAGGTGCCATATTGAACCTCCAGTGACCAGTATAAGAGAATTAGAGCGATAACACCAAATTTAACACATCTGCTCCCCATTCACACCTGAGACCTTGTAACAATAATGAGTCATATGACACTGGGGAGAGAAAATGGCTAATTGGTC
This sequence comes from Pelophylax lessonae, assembly GCF_965119305.1. Taxonomy (NCBI): domain Eukaryota; kingdom Metazoa; phylum Chordata; class Amphibia; order Anura; family Ranidae; genus Pelophylax; species Pelophylax lessonae. Next base: position 86,967,114 of record NC_138768.1, read on the forward strand.
GGAATTTGGACGTTTTAACCAAGGGGTGTACTCACATTTGTTGCCAGCGGTTTAGACACTAATGGCTGTGTGTTGAGTTATTTTGAGGGGGCAGAAAATTTACACTGTTCTACAAGCTGTACACTCACTACTTTACATTGTAGCAAAGTGTAATTTCTTCAGTGTTGTCACATGAAAAGATATACCGTAATATATATCTTATATAATAAGATAAAATATTTACAAAAATGTGAGGGGTGTACTCACTTTTGTCTGATACTGTATATAGGTTGTGTGTGTGTGTGTGTGTGTGTGTGTGTGTATTCATTTGCCAATGTGAATTTTAAGCATTTAGGCCAGTTAACTTTTGAAGTGAAGTATTAGAACACAAGATTTGTCCCTCGTAAGGGTTATTCTAGCACCACACAGCAATGAACGTTTTCCATACCACTCTTTCGGCCAGACAAAACTGGTCTAGTCACAACCTCTTTGCTGGACTGGTTCTCCCGGTGTCTAGGGTAAACTTTCAGTCTGGTTCTCTTGTGTCAGTATCCAGGCAATGACCCTCAGTTCAGTTCACACATCGGTCCATTTAAGGCCAAGCAGGCCTTGACATGTGCTCCTGAAATGTCCTCAGAGGCTTCCACAGGGGAGCCCTGATCCAGTGCAGCTTCTTCCATTTGTGAGCAAAACTATCCTATCTCTAACAAGACCCTTTTATCAAGCTACCTGTTCTGAGCCAACATGCATCCTTTTTTTTTTTTTTTTGCCAAAACTCGTTTTTCCAGTGTAATTTATCATATTTACACTATGAGAACCAGTATGTGGGTGGTGTGTGTGTGTATGTATATGTATAATATATATATATATATATATATATATATATATATATATATATATATATATAATGTGTGTGTGTGTATTCAGCCCGAGCATGAGTTTGGGCCGAACATTGGCTGTTCACCTGGTCAATGAACACCCAATTTGTCGGGGTGTTTGACCGTTTGTTTGGCCCGCCGAACCCCAATGCAGTGCTTCCCCACACAATGCATTAGAAGCCCTGATTGACTGATGCAATAAAAGCTTTGCCCAATCAGAGCACAGTCAAAGCCATGGTTAGAGAAAGTAATGATGACTGTGCCCAATCATGGCTCATTGCTCTTAGTCTCACCCCACACTATAAAAAAATTATTCTCCCCTTAGCGGCCATTTGCAGTGTGATATTGGCGTAAAGAGAGATAGAACAGGGCTCTGTTCAGTGCTGCTAGTGAGTTAGTGTGCTATTCTGATTCTATTGTCAGTGTAGAATATCATTTTAGTGTAAATCTAGTGATTAGTTAAAGTAAGTGTAGTTTGACCATTCATTTTTTTTCTTTAATGTCACTTTAGTGTGAATCTAGTAATAGATCATTCATTAATAATTTAGTGTAATTTTATTTTGTCTGGGCAGGTTTCCTGCAGTATGTGTCAGTGCATTACTGCACGTTTAACGCAGTATATTTTAGTGCGTTCGTGCACGTGTAATGCAGTACATTTTAGTGCTTTTGTGCACATTTAACGCAATACATTTCAATGCGTGAGTGCACGTTTAACAAAGTATATTTCAGTGTGTTAGTGCACGTTTAACGTAGTACATTTCAGTGCATTACTGCACGTTTAACACAGTATTTTTTAATGCATTATTACACGTTTAACACAGTATATTTCAGTGCGTTAGTGCACATTTATCGCAGTATATTTCAGTGTGTTAGTGAACATTTAACGCAGTATATTTCAGTGCGTCACTGCACATGTAACGCAGTATATTTCAGTGTGTTGGTGCACGTTTACTGCAGTATATTACAGTGCATTAGTGCACGTTTAATGCAGTATATTTCAGGGCGCTAGTTTTGCAGTGCATAGTCCATGTTTAACAAAGTAATTTTCAGTGCAGAGGAGCACATTTAACGCAGTATATTTCAGTATGTTAGTGCAGATTGAACGCAGTATATTTCAGTGCGTTAGTACACGTTTACCACAGTATATTTCAGTGCATTAGTGCACATTTAACGCAGTATTTTAGGTGCATTAGTGCACCTTTTATGCAGTATATTTCAGTGCATTACTGCACTTTTAATGTAGTATATTTCAGTGCATTACTGCACATTTAATGCAGCATATTTCAGTGCATTACTGCACTTTTAACACAGTATCTTTCAGTGCATTGGTGCACGTTCACTAGAGTATATTGCAGTGCGTTAGTGCACGATTAATGCAGTATATTGTATATTGCTGTGCCTAGTCCACATTTAACAAAGTATATTTCAGTGCCTAGGTGACCATTTACCACAGTACAATTCAGTGCGTTAGTGCACGTTTATCAAAGTATATTGCAGTGCCTCAGTGCAGTTTTTGCTGCAGTATATTGTGTGTCAGTGGAGTGTGTCTGTGTAGTGAGTACTCAAGTTAAAGTGCACCAAACGCTACTTTCCATTGATTAAAGTGCATCCACGTACACATTTTCACATCTTTATTACATTTCATTAATAAGCGCCCGCCCCATCATGTCTGGGACTCCAACAAGGAGAGGCAGATGCTCCCATGGCACTAAGAGAGGGCCAGCAGCTTCTGCATCCACAGGAAAAGGTGGGTGTGGTCCATCCTCAGGCAGGGCATAATTTCCACAGCATGCAGAGGAGGTGGTGGCCTGGTCACTGTGGTGCAAAACCTCTTTTCTATCCAAAGTCTGTCAAAAGGACACTAGAATTTATCCAAAACATCTCTAATCTTGTTACGAGTGCACTAAATTGTGGCTTCATCATACAGACTGGCTCCCTTAGCCGTTGTTTACAAAATAAAGAAAGCTTCAATGGAAAATTTATTTTTTTGGTTTTATAATTGTCATTATTGCTGCAGCAGCTTCTATACACGGTACCGATGTGCCACTTTACAGGTAGACTAAGGGGACCCCCAGGCACTATATTTAAAGGAATTCTTCATTTTTTATGTTTTCTCTTTTTTATGTTTTAACTTTAAGCATCAGTAATTCACTGCTTATTTAAAAATGATGTGTTTGACTATTTGTTTTTTTTTCTTTTCATTGATACATGTCCCCCAGGGCTGTACCTGGACCCCCATAACCTTTGTATTCCCAATTACTTGCATAAAAGCCTTCAAAATTGACACTTTTGATTTTTCCAGTTCAGGTCCCATAGAGTTTAATGGGGTTTTTTTATTTGGTTCTGAACGTGTGCGACGTTCAAAGTTCTGCGGCGAACCGAACAGGGGGTTGTTCGGGCCATCTCTAATATATATGTGTGTGTGTGTGTGTGTGTGTGTGTGTGTGTGTGTGTGTGTGTGTGTGTGTGTGTGTGTATATGTATATTTAACAAGGCATTTAGAACATACATTTTTCAACTGTAGATACTGAACATAGCTCATGGCAGTTGAAAAATTTTCAAAGTAAACGTCGAGCTGAATGATCTGCATAAACAAATGTTCTATCCCAGGGCCTCCTAGGATTAGCGCTGGAGCGACTTCTAGGCTTCCGATTATTCTTTCAATCGCTCCATAGGAGTGGACTGTCGAAGTGAATGTAAATACAATGCTTTTATGTTGTGTGGTGACGGCACGGCTCTTACTATCAGTACAGAGGCTTGTTTGGAGCTGTTGCAGCCCCGTCCCGTTAATTCCTTCAAGGGATCCTTTGCTGCCTGATTACAACCTCCCAATATAAATGACCTGTCTGTATTTAGTTCACAGTATATCAGGTGGTGACAGGGTCTCCTTAAATCCTCCTTTTTTTATATGTCATGTGTCTTTTTTATTTGTCAGTTTTATATGTCTTACATTGCATTGCAGGATAACTGATAGCAGCGTTATCTGGGGGGCAGCATTAGGTTGTGAAAGCTGCACACAGACAATAATAAACATTCTGCTTTTTGGTTTAGGTCTGTCTCATTTACTGTCATTTACTGATAATGTCTGTCAGGGGCTGGAAAATATGAAAAGTCTTTTGACGGATCTCTCATCGCAGCCTTCTCTGTCATGTAAAGTATGTGAGCTGACTCCTGCCAATCCTGTTTTACAGAACAGACAGATACTGGATAGATGTCCTGAGGAAGTCGCGTCAATGACAGCAGCAAGCCTCTGCGATACGGAACCCAGCTGCAGTACGTACACTTCTCTCTCTTCTCTTATAAGTCAGGTGTAGACTGTATCAGTGATTGCAGCTGTGTTGAATTATAGTACATCTACAGGGAGTGCAGAATTATTAGGCAAATGAGTATTTTTGAGGATTAATTTTATTAATGAACAACAACCATGTTCTCAATGAACCCAAAAAACTCATTAATATCAAAGCTGACTATTTTTGGAAGTAGTTTTTAGTTTGTTTTTAGTTTTAGCTATTTTAGGGGGATATCTGTGTGTGCAGGTGACTATTACTGTGCATAATTATTAGGCAACTTAACAAAAATCAAATATACAGTATACCCATTTCAATTATTTTTTTTACCAGTGAAACCAATATAACATCTCAACATTCACAAATATACATTTCTGACATTCAAAAACAAAACAAACAAATCAGTGACCAATATAGCCACCTTTCTTTGCAAGGACACTCAAAAGCCTGCCATCCATGGATTCTGTCAGTGTTTTGATCTGTTCACCATCAACATTGCGTGCAGCAGCAACCACAGCCTCCCAGAGAGGTGTACTGTTTTCCCTCCTTGTAAATCTCACATTTGATGATGGACCACAGGTTCTCAATAGGGTTCAGATCAGGTGAACAAGGAGGCCATGTCATTAGCTTTTCTTCTTTTATACCCTTTCTTGCCAGCCACGCTGTGGAGTACTTGGACGCGTGTGATGGAGCATTGTCCTGCATGAAAATCATGTTTTTCTTGAAGGATGCAGACTTCTTCCTGTACCACTGCTTGAAGAAGGTGTCTTCCAGAAACTGGCAGTAGGACTGGGAGTTGAGCTTGACTCCATCCTCAACCCGAAAAGGCCCCACAAGCTCATCTTTGATGATACCAGCCCAAACCAGTACTCCACCTCCACCTTGCTGGCGTCTGAGTCGGACTGGAGCTCTCTGCCCTTTATCAATCCAGCCACGGGCCCATCCATCTGGCCCATCAAGACTCACTCTTATTTCATCAGTCCATAAAACCTTTGAAAAATCAGTCTTGAGATATTTCTTGGCCCAGTCTTGACGTTTCAGCTTGTGTGTCTTGTTCAGTGGTGGTCGTCTTTCAGACTTTCTTACCTTGGCCATGTCTCTGAGTATTGCACACCTTGTGCTTTTGGGCACTCCAGTGATGTTGCAGTTCTGAAATATGGCCAAACTGGTGGCAAGTGGCATCTTGGCAGCTGCACGCTTAACTTTTCTCAGTTCATGGGCTGTTATTTTGCGCCTTGGTTTTTCCAAACGCTTCTTGCAACCCTGTTGACTATTTTGAATGAAATGCTTGATTGTTCGATGATCACGCTTCAGAAGCTTTGCAATTTTAAGAGTGCTGCATCCCTCTGCAAGATATCTCACTATTTTTGACTTTTCTGAGCCTGTCAAGTCCTTCTTTTGACCCATTTTGCCCAAGGAAAGGAAGTTGCCTAATAATTATGCACACCTGATATAGGGTGTTGATGTCATTAGACCACACCCCTTCTCATTACAGAGATGCACATCACCTAATATGCTTAATTGGTAGTAGGCTTTCGAGCCTATACAGCTTGGAGTAAGACAACATGCATAAAGAGGATGATGTGGTCAAAATACTCATTTGCCTAATAATTCTGCACTCCCCGTATATCAGAGGATGGCAACAAATTGTGAAATGCAGTAAGATCTTATCGGACTGGGGTTCCTCACTAACACTGAAGACATTGTCACCAGCCAAGTATGTCAGGATTGCCCAGAGTTTTAAAGGTAGCATAAAATATAACCACTTGAGGATCGGGCCTTTTTCTGACACTTTTTTGTTTAAAAATCAGTTTTGTTTTTTTTTTTTTTTTTTGCTAGAAAATTACCTAGAACCCCTAAATATTTTATATATATTTTAGTGTTTTTTTTTTTTAGCCCAAGTAAATAAAATGGTGGGTTTTCCAGTTTTTTATTTCACACAGTATTTGCACAGCATTTTTTGTAAACACGTAATAAAAAAATAAAAAAACACTTTTTAATTAATTTTAATGCACACAAACGCAACATAATGCCCAATTTTTTGGTAAAATATAAAAGAAGGCATTTACACTGAGTAAACATGTCATGCTTTAAAATTGCGCACGCATTGAGGGGCGACAAACTATGTCGCCATAGGCAATGCTTTAAAAACCTTTATGGGTTACCATTTTAGAGTTACAAAAGAGCCCTGGTTCTATAAATATTGTTCTCAATCTGATGCTTACAGCAATATGTAAATGTGTGGTGCGATTGGCGTTTATGTATCCATACGTGTTCAGCGCATGCGCTCCCCTTTGTGCGCGAGCGCAGGGGGATGGGGGTGCTTTAAAAAAATTTATATTTTATTTATTTGTTTATTTTTATTACACTGTTTCTTTAACCACTTGCTGAATGCGCTGTAGCCGAATGATGGCTACAGCATGGCCAGCTAGTTCTGGGAAGTCGTCTATCAGTGTCCTCCCGTGTTCAAGCTTCTGGCATGTCCCCTGGGGCGCGTAGCCAAGAATGTTTGTGATGGTAGGGTCCCTTTACCACCTGATCGCTCCATCCAATGATGTGCCATCAGAGCCATCGCAGTCCCAAATCAGTGCCCATCAGAGCCAAATCAGTGATGTCACAGTGCCTATCCGTGCCACATCAGTGCCATCACCGTGCTCATCTGTACCACATGAGTGCCATCACAGTGCCCTACAGTGCCTCACAAAAGTGTAATAGGTAGTCAGGAAATTAGATGTGTAATTTATGTCCCTAGAACACCAGACAGTGCTCCCTGCATGTTGGGCCAGCCTGTTTAAAAGTCCCACACGTGGTATCGACATTCTCAAGAGGGGTAGCAAAATTTATTTTGGGGTGTAATTTTTGCTATGTACATGCTATGTGTTAGAAATATCTTATAAATCTTATAAATAAAAGTGCGTTTTGATTTTCTTTCCACATTTTCCAAAAACTTGTGGAAAAAAATGACATGTTCAAAAGACTCAATGTGCCTCCTAGATTATGTGTTGGGGTGTTTGCTTTTCAAAATGGGGTAATTTTGTGGGTGTTCCATTGTCCTGGTGCTCCAGGGCCTTTAACCCCAACCCCGCAACCCCAATCCCGCAACCCTGGGGGGGGGGGGGGGGCAACCCCTTGCTCTGTTTGTAAAAGCCATCCCCCAGTAATTAGCCACTAGGATGGCTTTTACATAAAAGCCGGCTGTTGGATGTAAAAAAACAATACTGGGATGATGCCTGCAGCTGTCTGATATAATTTGGCGGCAAGTGGATAAGCATGCCATGAATAATATGCTGTTGGAAGCAGCATTCTGTTTTCTTTTTTTTGGGGGGGGGGGAGCAAGGGTTATGGGATTATAGCTAGGGTTCAAGGGGTAATTTTAAAGTGTATACAAAGCTTTTTTTTTTTTTTTTTTTTAGTTTTTAATGAGTAAAGAAGGTTATGTCCCATCATTGAGATTTGCCTTTACTTCCTATCTAAGAGACACAGCAGGAAGTAGGAGGAGGTCTCTCAAAGCGAGGGTATATCACTTTTTTCCCCCATTGGAATTCCCCATTTCCTCTCAGTTCCTGCAAAAAAAATATTTAACATTTTCAGCCATCCTTTTAATATTAAATGGTTGATTAAAGCCCAACTCTTGGCAGATAAATATGATCACTTGCAATGGGGCTGTGGCCACATTGCAAAGGTTAATAGCTCATTTTGTCTAAGGGAGAGGAGAATCCATTTCACTTACCTGATCCTCTGCTCCCCCAGCAGGCAACGCTCCACCACAATCCAGCATTGGATTGTCCTTCGGATAGATTCATTATGTTACTAACTTCATTTCATTGATTCGTTTCAGAATTAGTTTCATGTCGTTAAATTCTGTTTTGTTTATTATTTTCTAACAAATTCCACATTTTCGGAACAATTCAAATTCAGATCAGTCGACAAATGATTGACTGATTCGAATTCTGCGTGAAGAATAGCTGGTTGTTAAGGAGCAGGCCAGGAAGCCGGCCGCCGCATCTTTAACAACCGATGACTCATCAGCTGTGAGCGGCTTCACGGCTGAGTGTTGAAATGTAAACAAAAGAATGCTGGCAATAGAAAATTTAGAAAAATCAAAAGTGTGATGTCTGGTATGGATTTTAAGGAGTCCCCCCCCCCCCCCATTCTGAAAAAAAAAGACCCTTATCTGAGCATGCAGCTTAGCAGGCCAGGAAAGGGTGGGGGGACAAGTGAGCTCCCCCCCCCACCTGAACCATACCAGACCACTTACCCTTAACATGGGGGGTGCTTTGGGGCACTCCAAAGCACCTTGTCCCCATGTTCTTAGGGACAAGGGCATCTTCCCCACATCCCTGGGCGGTGGTTGTGGGGATCCACACTGCGTGGGGGGGGGGGGCTTGTCAGAATCTTGAAGCCCACAGATCAAGCCCCCCAGATGGAAAGGCAGGCAGATGGCGGGAGCCTTTGACGAAACCCCAAGTTTTTTTTTTTTTTCTTTTTCGGTTTCACGATGCGGCACGCATCATGTTTGACGATGGATCTACATCGGGGGACATTATTACAAGTTGAGGATTCATTTTAAATTGTGTCTGTGCTGGTCCCTTCATAATAGGCAAGCATAGTCATTCAGCACCATTTTCTCTAGGTGACAATATGTTGGGTCAACTTTGCCTCAGAGGGACCCATAAGCTCTGAAACACAGGGCAGGTTTCCACATTGTCTAGAAAAACATTGCTATCCACCACCTACCTATTAATCTTCTATGTTGGGCCAGTAGGAAGGTATGGGAATTAGGGGATGGAGCTAAGAACCAATGTAGTAATCCCGCAGGTGGTCAGAAAATGAATAAACAATGAAGCAGCCAAAAGTTTGAATGTTAACCCTTCTAACCTTCTTCTGCCTTTGACATTGGCCCTAGGCCTGGGTACTTTGTGGTAAATATGGCTGTGACTTATTGCTGATGTGCAAAAAAGGAGTTAAGTAGGTGTATTGTAAAGCATGTGGTCAGTAGTCATGGGCTGGGCATGAATGACTCTAACTTTGGCCATACAGCCCACGTGAGACTTTGTAGGCAGGTGGAATCTATTTTCTCCAATACAGGTGGTGCTTCACTACAGGAGCAGTGCAGAGGGAGAGGAAGTCAAGAGGAATGTATTGCCTTTATGGTTTCCTGGGTCACTGGGGCAGAGATCTGGTAGAATGCTGACAGCACATGTGACTCTGGCGACCATCTTGGGTCAGGCAGGCTCTATTTAAGACCCTGGCTCCTAAATTTGGCGTGTATTTAGCGTAGCGTAAGGACAGGTTATTAGTCTGTCAGGGACAGTAACAGCGGCAGAGAAAGGTACCAGACCAGTAGGGAAAGACTAGTGATCCTCCACCTCTTCCTGGAAACCTCCCCGCTTGGGCACGAAACTGGCCAGGCAGCATTCCGCCTCTTTAAGAAAGACACTGTCAGTTTGGCTGGGACTCATGCCCCGTACACACGTGCAGATTATCTGAAGACTTTTGTCTGCAGACTTACCAAAACCATATAATATGAGGTCAAACCTAAACACTTTCAATTTGTATGCAATCCGGCAGGCCCTTGCACTATATAAAAGTCTTCAGATAATCTGCACGTGTGTACGGGGCATTACTCTGCTACAATTGGCTGTTCACCTGTGAGTGTTCCTTGTCAGTCTGCAGTCCCGCTGGGCTTGTTGTGAACTGTTATACTTTGACTACAATACAGGTTCTTTCTACTGCAACTGGACAGTGTGAGTTACTGCCGCTGCACCAGCTGCAACCTCCTAAAACGTGGTTCCTCCATCCACACTATGTGGTTGATTTACTAAAGGCAAGTAGACTTGCAAAGTACAGTTGCACTCTGGGAGAGCAGTTGCCTTAGAGCTTAGTAAATGATGTAAAGCTTAACTTTTCAAAAAAAAAAAAAAAAAACCTAATCGCGTGCAAGCAAAAAAAAAAAAAACCTGCAATTTTGCTTGCACATGATTGGTTGATAGACGTCAGCACAGTTTCTGCTCATTTATTAAGCTCAGGAGCAATTGCTCTTTCAGAGCGCAACTGCACTTTGCAAAGTGCACAGCTTATTTGCCTTTAGTATCTCAAACCCTATGCATTGTGGATATAGAAAACACCATTGAATTGAGGCAGCTATGGCTCCCACGGGTGCTGGCACTGCCAAACAGTGGCTGCATCTGATAGTATGCAGTCACCGATAAGCTAATAACTTTACACTTGGCTTAGTTAATTTTTAAATCAACTTTTGTCAAGCCTGGTAGAACTTACAGGGCCAACCACGGTTCAATTTTTGCCAGTTCAGCAAGAATTGGACAGAGTTTGAGCTGTCCATGGGGGCATTGACCTGTGTACAACACTGTGTACTAGAGTTTAGTAAGACAGATGATTAGACAACATACAGAGATCAGGCAGAGGTCAGACGCATTTGGAGGTAGATCGAAGACACCTAAGAAGAAACCATTGCTCTTCTTAACGAAGTAGGACATTGTCGATGCTCTTATAATCAAATAAGCAATGCTTCCAAGTAATGAACCTTGTCATCAAGTAAATTGGTGAGGAAAATCGAGACTGGATCCAAGGATTTTACAGTTTATAAGTCTGTCCTTTCAAGTACCACAAAGTGTTTACATAGTAATTGAATTCACTCTTGAAAAATTGTAGAGGTCCTTAAACAGATATATTACAGAAGGAGATAATGAAGCATCAACTTAGCTGTCTGCATGTATTTCTGAAGTGGATATCGAATGAATCTTTAAATTCCATTTTTCCTCTCTTGCTCATATTTATCAGTGGAAAGGCTAAGTGTGAACATGCTGTACGGGGACCTGTGCCAACCAATCAGATGGCACATTTTGAAGCTGCCCCATGGTCTTGTTTCCCAACACACTACTAAAGTCTGCATATAAAACTAGGTATCCCTGTTAGTAAACATTTAGGAATTTCTTGTTATGAAGTTCAGAGCTGACTAAGTTTTAGAAGAGGGCAGCTTTACTATAAAATGATCAGTCAATTCAAAATGTAAGTTCTTAGTAGATGTTGTAGAACATCAATTTATTTAACTTTTGTATGTTTCTGAAAAAAACGGGTGAACCAAAAAACTGCGCAAATGAATAAAGTAAATAAATCTAAACGTGATTCAAGTGGAATATCTCCCATAATGCAAGCTGCCACATAAACGTGAAAAACGTGATAAGTGAAAAATGAAGAAAATTTGTAGCACTCAACAAATAATAATCACAATAATTCTCAAAGGATCAAATCAATTGTGCAAAAATTAAATAGAAAAAGTCTCTAGTGTCCAAATCAATTGGGTCAACCAAACAGCCAATAATGGAAACACAGACTTGATAGGAGTGATTCCTTAGAAAAAGCCTTCACCTCCACAAGATCACCCAGTGAGATGTATAGGTACCGCTTACCAGAGCCACTGGACCCCTTAGTTATAGGGGGTCAAACACACTGTGTGATCCACATTAGAATCTTGTACATCCCATTTTCTCATAGGCATGGGTACAACAGCCAGAACGATGGAACATTCAGGAGCCAAGCCATAGATGGGGAAATAATAAACAGGCTCTCATGGTGCAGTATTACTAAATAGATAAACATTTATTAAGATATATATTGCACTTACTACAAGCAGTGTAGATAAAAGCTTTAAGAATAGAATCGGTGGCTGGGAATAGGAGACGCCGCTCCACGCCTGCACTCCTCAGACCTCAGACCCGGAAGAGTATGATCTCACGTTCCCGACGTACGTTTCGTCAGTCACGGCTGACGTCATCAGGGGATCAGGGGATTTTGTATGTTTCGTCCAGTAACGGTGTCTCTGTTTGATTTTACAATTCCATGGCTTTACATCTCCTGCCGCATGTATGGTGTACCAGTGGGTGGAATAGTGTCAGTGGGTTGAGGGATGTTTAGTGGTCACCTACCTTTACATATGCGGTCCTGTGCTGCTTCTCTACTGGCCATATGACTTGAACTATGCAGGAACCATCGGGCAGGAGATCCCTTAGCTTGACTGCACCAGCTCTGGTCCTTTGCTGGATGTTGAACCATTTGATGGCTTCGCACACAGCAGTTCCAGATGTCTATCGAGGACTGCTGGTATAAGTGGATTTAAATGTACCCTGGACATCTTTCTTACTAAAATAGCATCTTAAGTGTTTCTGTCTGAATTGAGTGGTTTTCTGCTTCCAGGCAGACAGACAGACAAGGTGCATAGAATATTTAGGATAAAATATGATAAAACCCATCTCTGGTGAAAGTAAAAATTCTCCCTTGCAGTGTGGGCTCTCTCCCACAATCTTGCACTGCAAAGATCGAATCCTCATTTAGGACTATGGGGCCACAAAAAGCAGTTTTACTTACGTAATCCTTTGCTCCCCTTAGCAGGTGGTCCACTACTCTACTCCCCATGCTCTGGCAGTGGACTGTCCTTTGGCGCCCTCGCATCTAATTCAGGGCTGGGGGCACAGCTTTGGACTTGATGATATCACAGGACATGAGAATGTTGGAGCCTAGGGGAGAAGAGGCTGTGGGATCCTGTCTAGCAGCGCATAGGGAGCCTGCTGGAACAGAGGATTAGGTGGGTATTACTGCTTTATGTGGTTCCCTTAAACTGAAACATTTATTTAACCCTTGAAATTTTGAGAGGGGGGGCGGCCCCCCAAAAAAGGAGCATTTTTTCCTGCAGCACTGCAAGGATTTAATCCTCATTTGGGACTATCGGGCCACAAAAAAAGTTTTACTTACCTGATCCTTTGCTCCTATTAGCAGGTGGTCCTAAACTCCCCATGCTCTGGCAGTGGATTGTCTCTTTGCGTCCTCATGTTAGATTCAGGGCATTGCACTGCGAGAGTTAAATCCTCATTTAGGTCTAGGGGGCCACAAAGAAAGCAGTTTTACTTACCCTATCCTTTTCTCCCTTTAGCAGCTGGTGCTCTACTCTGCTCCCCTATGTTCCAGCAGTGGACTGTCCCTTGACGTTCTCACATCCAATTCAGGGCTAGGGGCACAGCCCACAGGACGGGAAAGCTCACAGGACATGAGAATGTTGGAGCCTAGGGGAGAAGAGGCTGTGGGATCCTGTCTAGCAGCACATAGGGAGCCTGCTGGATCAGAGGATTAAGTAAGTATTACTGCTTTATGTGGTTCCCTTAGACTGAAAAAAAGTATTTAAACCTTGACATTAGGAGGGGACGAGAGGAATGGAACTGAACCCAGAGGTCCAGGAGAGCTGACTAAAGATGGATAGATACTGAAAACCCTTGAAAAACAGTATCGTGAGTATAGGGGATCGTGTCTAGGGACCTGACCTGAGAGGGGCCACCCCGGTGTAGGATAGTCAGAGGACGGGTGTCAGTGTGTCAAGTGGGTTCTAGACCGGATCCCACAGCCTCTTCTCCCCTAGGCCCCCGAAAAGGAGCAATTTTTTTTATCTTTCCCTGGAATTCATATTTATAGTAGTATTAAATCAAAAAACAAAAAGTTAATATTTTGAAGCTTGCCATTCTTTAAATGTGATTGGCTGCATTTGTTTTCTACTTTACAGACTTTTTTCCTTTATTTTCACTGGTGATCTTAATTTCCACTTCATAAGATGAGCAATGGAGAACCCTTTGGGTATTGTCAATGTGAAGAAAGGGTAGTGTTAGATGCATTCGCATATTTAGTTGGACATGACTAAGAAATGAAAGCCAAACTCCAGTTAACAATACTTTTTAAGCAAATACAGCATGTTTTTTCCCGTTTGGGATAAAGGTTTTATGTAAATAAATAAAAGCTGATCATTGTAAAAACGCCAGTCAGTGGTAAATGGTTTGACTCAACCCTCTAACTGTCACTTTTGCTGAACAGCTTGGTCTGTTAAAGGAAGTTGAAAAAAACTGACTTGTTGGCTGAATCACCAGGTGAAAAAAAAACAAAAAACGAATTCAGCCATTCCAAGAATTGGCAGAGTTGTATAAAGTACTCGAAACCCATACTTGAATAAAAGTACAAGTGCTCGATCAAAAAGTGACTTGAGTAGAAGTACTAAAGTATTCAACATTTTTTGTACTTAAGTATCGCAAGTAGTTTTTAAAAAAATTTTGCTACTCAAGTACTGAAAGTAAAAGTACAAGTACTGTGTTACGTAGTTAATAAAGAAAGAAGTCAAAAGTTTGAACATCATATTGTTTTTTATTATTTCAAATGCAGCTTTTATTTATACATACAGTAGCATTTATTTTCGTATGCGCTGATAATACACATGTTGTGAGCTTCATGAAACCTGCCATCTACTGTTCTGGCAGTGGTAATTTTTATAACTGTAACGAGTAACTATGCAGCACAAAAAAAAAATATCGGAGTAGAAGTATTGAAATCATCGAAAAAATGTAGTGAAGTAAAAGTGGAAGTAGGAGAAAAAAATTCTACTCCAGGAAAGTACAGATACCGCCTTTTGGTACTTAAGTACAGTAGTAAAGTAGTTCTACTTAGTTACTATACATCTCTGAGAATTGGTAAGCTGAACTATAAAAAAAGATTGGCTTTTGGGTTTAGATATGCTTTAATTTTTTTAGAACCTTGATGTGCTGGCTAGCTTATTAGTATTACATAGAAATTGCCGAAGGGAAGTGCAGAAGTCTTTTATAATTTGCCATAGATAGGTATGAGAATGCAATGACTAGTATGGGAATGCAATGACTACTAGGTTTTCTTTCTCGTGTTCTAGAAAATGCATAAACCTTATATTTATATGGGAAAAGTGTTTAGCGGAGTTCTTTTTTAACCTGAACAGCTCATTTATCTTGCAGCCTGCGTACTCGCAGTGTGCAGCACAACATTAGCACCGGCACCGTAGACTTGCCGCTTTGTAGGCTGGGTAAACTAACCGTGGCTTGGAAGCAAAATGACATTTTCCTTGCATAACCAAGCGCACACTCCGCGCTCGCAGTGTACGGTCTCTATTCAGGGGGGGATTATTATGGTTTTGTTCTTCACGCAGTCCCAAGATGTGAAAGAGCCCTCTGAAGCAGAAATATTTTATTTTTCACGGTTATAAGTGGAATCAAATCTTTTCTGCATACTTCACATCTCATCTAGTAACTTTGTTCAATCATGTTGCAAATCGCCAGAAATTTGATATATTTCCAGAGTTTAATTATAAGAAATTAGAAGCCGTTATGAAGATACTATTGTTATAGGGGACAGCAGGATTCCTTTATTCGGTGCAATTAAATTTCAGTCTTTTAAGGACATTCAGTGGGTGGTAACAAATAACATGACACTCCCGTTTGTAAGGAAAATTGTAAAATGTATCCCAAGAGCACAGTGTAATATTTTGCAGCTACCAGTCCCCAGGCCTTTATAGTGATATTAAAGTGATTGTAAAGTCTCAAGGTTTTTCCCCTTAATGCATTAAAGTGGAGTTCCACCCTAAAATTAAACTTACCTCCATCTTCATGCCCGGGGTCACCTGAAAAACAAATGAATAATCGCAATTTTTTTTTTTTTTTTTTTACTTACCTGGTTTAGAAGAAAATATACTTACCTTACTTCTTCTTCCTCCCCTCGGCGGCCACAGCGATTCGTCACTTCCTGGCTTGCAATAATTCCCGGGAGCTGAACGTCATCGCTTCCAGGAATCATTGCGCCTGCACCGGCCCCGACGTCAGTTCCGGTTCAGGCGCCGTCATACTTTGCTAAACAGCTTCTGTGCATGCCCAGAAGCTGTGCAGGGATGACGCTGCAGCCCCGGAAGTGATGGCGGGGCCGGCGCAGTGCATCGTGGGACCGAAGAAGACGGAAGAGGACGCAGAAGAGGATCGCGCTGGCTTCCATCTGCCCACACCTGAGATGGCAGCGCTGGACAATACATTTTCAAGGTAAGTATTTCTTCTAAAAGGTAAGTGCAACCCGGGACAGTTCAGAGCCTATCCATTATGGAATGTACTAGCCCTGACTGTCCTGGGAGGATTTAAAAAAAAAAAAGTATTCCCAGGCTTTAAGGTGAAAAACCTTCTGTGCTGCAGCTGCCCCCAGAGCCCCCCCCCCCTTTTCCTACCTGAGCCCATCAGTTCCAGCAATGTGCAGGAGCCAAGCGGCTCCAGCGGCTGTCTCTGTCCTCATTGGATAGATTAATAGCAGCAGGAGCTATTGGCTCCCACTACTGTCAATCAAATCCAGTGACACAGGAGCTGGGGCGGAGCCATCTCCCGCTGCCTGTGTCAATGGACGCAGCAGCCGGACTCAGGAAAGTGGCTCTCCATGAGGGCATCTGATTAATGGGAGGAGCCAGGAAGGGAGGATTGGGGCAAGTATGTATAATGTTTGTTATTTTATTTAAAAAATGTAAACCTTTTTTTTTTTTTGTTTAAAAATAACAAACATGTCATACTTACCTGCTCTGTGAGGTTGGTTTTGATCCTCCTCTCCACATCGGCGCTCCTGGCCCCTCCCTCCTGCCGAGTGCCCTCACAGCAAGAAGCTTGCTATGGGGACACCCGAGCAGGCTCACTCCCGAGCCGCTGCTCTGTGTGTCCATTTTAGTATGAAGCCAGGGCTCCGCCCGCCCCCTTTCTCTCCTCATTGACTCACTAACTTTAATTGACAGCAGTAGGAGCCAATGGCGCCCACTGCTGTCTCAGCCAGTGAGGAGTAGGAGTCCCCGGACAGCCGAGGCTCTTGTGCACATTGCAGGAGAAAGATTGGGCTCAGGTAAGTATTAGGGGGGCTGCTGTACACAGAAGGTTTTTTATCTTAATGCATAAAATGCAATAAGGTAAGCACCTTCTGGCTTTAAAACCACTTTAATTTCATTGGATAATTCTTATATCAATGGAGTACAGAGTTATTCGATGATAGGATGTGTTTTAGGACTACAAACCTTTTCCTCCTCCTTATCTCCACAATGTGGGGGGGGGGGGGTGTTCTGAAGTTTTATAGAGAAAACTCAAAACAGGGCTGAGATTTCAGTGCAGTATTTTCAGCCTAAAACAGGAAGCTAGGAGCTAATTGGATTTCTGGCGGGATCAGTAAGGGCATGTTGGTATCAAACCGATGTGAAAAAAAATATTTTAAAGCGGAATCAAACCTCTGCAAAAAAGAAATGAAAATATTGGCCCCAGGAGCTTTTAGGCATAATGTGCTAGTATGCGCCACATATTCGAACATTATGGCAGACTTAGCTGGCAAGCAATTCCCTCCAGTGGCGTGGTGTCGGCACACTAGTCTGTCACGGTTGCTTTCATCTTCTCCGGGTTCCAACTCTTCGGCCCCTTGATTGACTGACTGGGTCACAATGATGTCACTCCCATGCATGCGCACGGGAGTTGCATCAACATGGCACAGAAAGTGCTGTAAATATAATTTTATGTGCGGCTCAGTCTACACAAGTGCTAACAGGCAATGAGGTCTCTTCTGTCATAAAATCCTACCTGTCAGCAGTTTTGCACAGTTTAATTCCACTTTTAATGACTGCAAGGGTCATTTATAAAAAAAAGTTTGGGGCTTTAGATACATTTACTATTGCTGATACTAAGCATTTGAAGAAAAAGTTAAGGTAAGTGTTATGACATTCCGCTTCTACAGTAGCCAAGAGCTGTTACTGCCCAGCAGATCAGAAATGTTTGATACCCAAACTGCCAAACATGTGGTGCCGTGGAGCCCCAGCCATTTTTGTAAATCACCTTTTTACAGATATGTTGTGGTGGATACTATAGGCTGACCGGCCATTATGTATGAAACCATTGTGAAGCCCCGTTCACATCAGCATTTTGACATCACGATTTTCACGCTATTCCGCATGTTGCATAGGGCAGCCCATTCACTTGAATAAGCTGTCCTATGTGGGTTTGTCGCCCGAAAAGAAGCTGCTGCTCCTTTTTAGGTGACGAGCTTCACATGATTTTTGGAGGCATGGTTTGCTGGGATTGATGCGTGCAGGGCCGGTGCTACCACTAGGCGAACTAGGTACCTGCGGCCAGGGGGGCTATACGGAAGATCTCAATGAAAGTGAGGTCTCTGTTGTAAGGGTGAACTCTGGGGACTCTAATGTAAGGGGGGAGGGGAATTCTGAGGACCCTGATTTAAGGAGAGGGGTCTCTGGGGACCCTGTTGTAAGGGGGGGGGACTTTGGGGACCCTAATGAAAGGGGGTCAGGCCCAGGGGCCTAGGCCTAAAGTTGTGTGAGGGGCCCCAAAATTTCTGATGGCTGCTTTGACTGCCCACACACTGCGCCAAAGTTCTGCATACCGCTGCAGAATTGGATGATGTTAGCTGGAGACAAAGCCGTCTCCTGCAAACTTCAGCCAATCCATGAAGAGATATCTAGCCAATGGGGTGCTGTGCTGTGCACGACATCACTTCCTCCCAGCTCCTCAGTCAGTCTGCGCACGAGCTAACATTGACAAGGAAGGAAAGAAAGCATTCCTATACAGGCTGCATTCTGAGCCTTTTTTTTAGGGGGGGGGGGGGTGGGGGGTGAAAGTAGCTGGTCTTGCCTAGAGCCAAAAATAGTCTAGCAAAGGCCCTGGATGCGCAATCCTATTGTGCTGCAGTCGCTGCAGAATTGCACTGCGTTTGGGATTTTTTAACTTCTGGATAGGGTGAAGAGAGACTAGATCAGGGGTCTCAAATTGGTGGCCCTCCAGCTTTTGCAGAACTACATGTCCCATCATGCCTCTGCCTATTGGAGTCATGCTTGTTACTGTCAGCCTTGCAGTGCCTCACGGGAATTGTAGTTTTGCAATAGCTGAAGGGCCACCCATTTGAGACCCCTGGACTAGAACATCTTTCAGGTTTTATTGCTGCCTGTGGTCACTATCCCACATTTTTGGTTGTCAGAACAGGAATAGAGAGGAAATCTTCCAATGGGGACACTAGTTCTGTTGAACCTGACAACTATGGATCCCCTGAATGAATGTTTGCTCACTTCCTGTTTTGGTTATGGGACAGGAAAATGTTTTGACATCTGTGTGCCATTGAGGAGGTTTCCCCAAAGGGGACACAGGTGGAAAATAAAAAAACTGAAATAGGGTTATAACCCTAAATGGTCAAAATAAATAAATAAAAGGTTTTGTCTTTAGTTCTACTTTAAATATTGCATTTCTCCCCAATGTTAGGAACACAACTTTCTACATGGGATATAATATATATCATTTTTTATATAATAAATGAAGAATGACTTAGGTGTCCTGTTTTATGGCCTAAACTTTTTTCACAGGCAACAAACCCTTAAAGAATTACTATTTTTTTTTTCTGTGGTGTCAAAGTACCGTTAGCCTTTTGGCCTACCCCCCACTTTTATTGAACTGCACCAGTATTTATGGGAGATTTCCAGTCAACCTCATAAACTTCTACAGGGCTGTTTCTCAAGTGTCTTATGAAGTGGGGAAAAATACTTTTACAAGTCTATGGGAATCGACAGACAAGACCAGGGCAAAGATGATTTCTGAGGTTCTGAACATTCCTGCAGAGCACACTCTAATGTAAGTTAATATAGACCTTGCGGGGGAGATGAGGAGTCCCTTTAAGTTGGGGTGGGGGGGAAGGCCAAAAGGAAATAGAATTCATTAAGATAAAAAACCTTCTGACTTTACAACTCCTTTAATCAAAGTGGTTGTAATCCCTTACATAAACCCAGTGAAGTGACTGACCTCAGATGATACACAGAGATGAAGCAAATCCTCCAACATAGGTTTTACTTGCATATCTGCTGTCTTCCCATTTCTAAGCCCTTTGAAATGTGCAGATCGTTATAAAAATCTTTCTTCATCTTTCAGCAGTACATAAGGGTGGTTAAAGAGACTGGACTGTGTGAGAGCTGATTGGAGGTAAAGGAACACACCCCCCCCCCCCCCTCCACATAGGCAGAGGAACGAAAAAACATGCAGAGCTGTATTCTGAATAGGCAAGCTCCTCGCTAATCTCCCTCCAAACACCCTCCCCGACACAAATTTTTAGCTTTTGTTATCTCATGTGTCAGAGAACTTGTCAGAAGTGACTAATGCTGATAACAGAGGAACGAAGCACCAGAGAGAAATTACACTTAGAGCTTTGGAGAAAGATAAGTAAACACTACAGATATATTTGCTTAGCTCAAATTTCATGAATGGGGTTTACAACCACTTTAGTCTACATGTTATACCCCCCCCCCCCCCCATTATGTTTAGTTGGATAGTGGGCATGGGGCAGGAGGGAGGGAGTGGGCTGTCATTTACCACTGTGTATACGCCCACATGTGTGACTCTATAGCCATATGGGCTACTCAGATGTGATATGGAGGAAATGCTCAGCATGGAAACTCACTGAGAACTGAGTATGTGCAGAGTTGCCACCACAACAGAAAAATCCCTAGCTGAATTGGGGACATGAACAGGTGGATATATGGGACAGCAAGATCAAGCAATTTTTTATTTTTTTTTGCAGAATACAGAAAACCATATTCATAGTGAATGAGTGAGGAGGAACAGCATGTAATTTAGCATTTATTGATATTTTTTTTTATATGATGTGGGTTTAGTGGAACTTTAACCCTGATAAAGCAGCACATGTCAAGATAAGGAAAACCCATTTAATTTGGAAACTATGAGCTATGTCTGTTCAGATGTAAGCTAGGTAACCAGCCCCCACTATTAATACTAAGTCTGGGCATGTAAACCTATCCGTTAGGGAAGGCGGAGTGGGGAGATGAAACCAAAATTATACATGAAGAATCACTCAGCCTCTGTCAACAGGATCCAAATGTAAGCCTTCCATAGCCGAGACCAATAAACCTGTTCACACTGATACCAGTAACACGTCTGTAACCATGTGGGAAAACACAAACAGGACATGTAAATCGTATACTGACTCATCCAGTCTTCAAGGAGAATCCAAGAGGGATCAGTAAATGCTGAAAGCAGATCCAGACCTACTGTATGTCCGGTCACTCACTGGCACACTTCTCATTATACAAGAGAGGGTCAGAGGTTCCCCCGGCGGCCCCCACCGTGTGATCACTCACTAACCACTACTGTCTCATAAGGGACATTTATCAAGCAAATTAGCAACACAATTTGACACAAATCAGACTGCCTCTCATTTAGAAATGTTTTTTTCTGTGCATTTGTGACCCCTGCTCCTGGACTCGTGGGCATCAATCTAAGGCAAAGGTCTGAGAGAGAATTAGATCTGATTCCGAAGGGTAGATTAGAGCAGCTAAACTGCAGTGCTTAGATGTGGCTAAACTCTGCATCAGGGTTGCCCGGCCCGTCTGCTGGGGGAGCAGGGGCGCCGCCCACCTATTCATGCATCCGGCCCCCTAATCTACATGCAGGGTGCCGGACGCATGGATTCTAATGTTTTTTTTTTTTTTGGAAGCACGTGATTAGAGCCAGAGGCTCTAATAGGCTTCAAAAAAAGGGTGGGCTCTGCGCCCTGAGCCCACCTCGTTGTGTGACAATAGCGAATGAATATTCGCTATTGTCACACAGATTCTCCCCCTGGCCAATCACGTTTTTCAAAGGTCTTTGAAAACGCCAATTTGACAGGTGAAACGCGTTGACGTAATTTCCAGCACGCGGGTACGCATTGTCACATCCGGTTTTACTTCCTGGATTCAGTGGAATGCACGCCGATAGCGGCGTTCCTTATGCTTGTTTGGTCCACATTCAATGCAAGTTTTTCTCTTTGGTTTTGTAAGTATAATTTGTATGCTTTGGGGATTAAAACTAGTCAAAACATACTATACTATTGGTCCCCTTTTTTCTTTTATTCGGCAACTACGGAGATCTGTTGGAGTGATCCTATATTTAAAGCCATTTCTTTCTCTGGAGCCATTCCTATGAAAAGATGGGTTGCCTAAGCCATACATGATTCTATCAAGCGCTTGAGATACATATCTCTGGTGAGTAGGGAACCTGGAGGGTCGGGTCACTCACTGGAGCACAGTTTGATCGGTCGGTTTCTTCACCTGAGCACTTTATTTGGTCACATCAACACTTATAAGGACTATTTTATGAAAATTTGTTGCTTTTTTACCGCTGGTTTTCTCTTTTATGTATTTATTCTGATCACCTTGCACTTTATTGGATTATTTTTAATTATTTGTATATTCACTATTTAGTTCTACATGAAATGCTAGCGCTGTTCTAATTTTATTTCATCTAAATCCCAATAGGTGTATATTGATTAGTTTGCACAAAAGTATATCGCGTCTACAAATTAGGAAAAAGATTTATGTCATTTTTATTTAATTTTTTTTTTACTAGTAATGGCAGCGATTTTTAGCGGCACTGCGACAGTGCGGTGGACAGATCGAGCACCTAAATGACACTTTTGGGGGGACCAGTGACATTACTACAGTAATCAGTGCTAAAAATATGCACTGTTACTGTAATAACGATACTGGCAGAAAAGGGGTTAACAAGTAAAATCTCCTGCACTCAAATGCTGTGTTCAAGGGACAGCTATATTGCTAGCACTTAGGATCTTGCTGCCCTCTCGGGACGATGGGTATCCATACAAACTGAAAACATAGAAAACAAGAGAAGGGCGCACCGACCTAGTGCAATATCACAAGATATTTATTGCAGCTGCAGCGTGTCACTTGTCACCAATGACTGCCACCAGATGCAGCGTGTCACTTTCCACCATCGCCTACCGCCACAGAGAGAGGGTGCAAGGAGAGAGGGAGTGAAAGGAGAGAAGGAGAGAGGGGGGCAGGGAAAGAGAAAAGTGGGGCAGGGGGAGAGAGAGGGGGCAGAGAGAGGGGGGCGCAGAGAGAGAGGGGGGAAGGGGGCAGAGGGAGAGAAAGAGAGGGGGCAGAGAGAGAAGGGGGGCAAAGAGAGAGGGGGGGACAGGGAGGTGGGGGCAGAGAGAGCGGTCAGGGGCTGGTCAGTGACAGTGCTTAGCTCACTCACATGGATGGTCCATGGGAGCTCACAGTCAGCGGCTTTAATTTGTCTGTCAGCTGCTTGTTAATTCTTTCTGCGCCCACATCCCCTTAACACAGGCAGGGAGAGAGGCACGGAAGAAGGGATCTGTGTTTGACAAGCTCAGGCATGCTGGACGGAGCAATGAGTGGATCACCTCTTCTAGAAGCCACCGGCTGCCCCCACACTGACACCAGGGATTCAGGAAGATGGAGCGGCAGCGGCCATCGAGGACTTCTGTCCCCATCTGCCACCTATCAGACACCTATCGCAGAGCGACCAGAGCCAAAGGAAGTGCTCCAAAACCCTGTCGGCTCTGTGCTATAGGTGGTGGGTGGGCCGCCAAAGATAAGAAGCCTGCAGCTTTAGCAGCAGCAGAGAAGACGCCCCAAACAATGAAGCTCCTGGCACTCTCCCACCCCCTGGCCCAGTCCGCCACTGATTTGCAGCCCCCGTCAAATTGCCGCCTGGGTCCAATGGATCCACCGGGACCCATGGTAAGGTCGGCCCTGTCTCCTTTCTTTTTTTTCTCTTTCTCTTCACTTTCTTTGTACTTACTTTTTCTTTTTTTTCTATCCTACTTCACTCTCTTATCAGTCTCATTCTTCAGTCTATTTTCCTTCCCATTTTAATCATGGAAATATGAATAAGAAATCGCCCATGACAGCGCTCTTCTTCCCTCTGACTCTGCACTGACTGCCTGACATGCTTTGTTGCTTTTCACTTTTCCATACGCTAAGACCCAGAGGGCATCACTGCGACATACATACTGGAAAAGTTTAAGCTCTAACAAGCTCTCACTCATTGGTCCCAAGCAGAAGAGTCACACAGAGTACTTTTGTTCTCATATAAATTCAGGACATTTCTTTTCCCATTGTTACGTACTGTATGTACATGAAGCAAATTCGCAATCTGTCTACTGTACTGGGATGTTATCTGGAATTCATTGGGTTATACCCTTTCCTTGTCTGCATTTAATGCTAGAAAAAGAATAAAGCCTTATTCCTTAAAGAAAAACTGAACAGGATAAAATTGTGAAGAAATACATCAGAATGCGTGTAAAAACGTTCATTATATTGCATGTATGTTTGTAAAATGCAAAGTTGCATTTTATTTTAGAAAAGTTTGTAGATTTTGTGGTCTTGTGACGACATAATTTCATATCCTTTATATGCATTTTCAGTAACTTTAGTGCTCATGTAAGAAAGATCTGCAGAGAACTAGGGCTAAAGGTTAGATTCCCAATAAGGTATATTGATTAGTATAGCCTATGGGAACTCTTCTAAGTATGTGGAGTATTTTTAGCCACAGGTGACCTTTTCATCCACACTATCGGTGAGAACGCCGGAGCGTCTTCTGATCACTAGAGAGGAAATACAATGTGACACATTCAGCTCGCTGGTATCACTAATATCCCATTTAGTGTGATGACAGCCTTGCCTTGCCCTGTGCTGTTAAGTAGGTTGATGGCAGGGCTGAGGACTTTGTCCTAACCTTATCTTCATTTCCAGATCAACAAACACACCACTATAGCCAACTGGCTTTATAACTTATTTGTAGTGGGATATGTTTTGAAGACATGTCTAAGGACACAGAAATTGTGAAAAATTAGGGGCTTTCAGGAAAATAAATAAATAAACTGCTCCATAAATCTACTCTTGCTACCATCTAGTCTGGGCAACCGAAGCTTGATTTGAAATTGTCAAAATGCACTTCATCTTACCAGGCTCATGCAGGCTTAGCACCTCCTGGAGAACAGCTTCTTAACCACTTAAGCCCCCTGGAAGATTTTACCCCCTTCCTGACCAGGCCCTATTTTGCGATTCGGCACTGTGTGATTTTAACGGACAATTGCGCGGTCGTGCGACGCTGTACCTAAACAAATTTGACGCCCATTTTTTTCCCACAAATAGAGCTTTCTTTTGGTGGTATTTGATCACCTGTGCAATTTTTTTGATCATGCGCTATAATCAAAAAAAGAGCGACAATTTTGCAAAAATAACAATATTTTTCACATTTTTTTTATATGAAATTCCCCCAAAAAAATGTAAAAATCTAATTTTTTTTACATTTTTGGCCAATTTGTTTTCTGCTACCTATGTTTGGTAAAAAAAATCACAATAAGCGTATTTTGATTGGTTTGCGCAAAAGTTATTGTGTTTACTAACTAAGGGAAAGATTTTTGTCATTTTTGTTGTTTTTTTTTTAACGAGTAATGGCGGCGATCTGCGTTTTTTTTTTTTTTTGCGGGACTGCGACATTGCGGCGGACAGATCGGACCCTTGACTGACATTTTTGACACTTTTGGGGGTACCAGTGACATTACTACAGTAATCAGTGCTATAAATATGCACTGTTACTGTAAAAATGACACTGGCAGGGAAGGGGTTAACTTTATTGGGGAAGGAGGGGTTAAGTGTGTCCCTAGGGGCGTGTTTCTAACTGTGATTGGACATGGCTGCTGGTGTAAGAACAGAGATCAACGGTCCAACATAGTAGAACCGTGTGATCTCCAGTTTTACACAGGGGAGAATGACAGGCGGCTTTGTTTACATCAGCCGCCTGCCTTTTCTCCCTTCACGGCGAACGATCGCGAGTGACCGGCGGACATCGGGTCCGCCGGTCACACGCACTGACTTGTTAGGGAACGAGCCGGGGCTGCTATTGGCTCACAAGCTAGTGACAGGCTAGTGACGTACCGGTACGTCACTTTGCCTGGCCGAGGCTGACCGCCGCAGTATATGTACTTGCGGCGGTTGGCAACCGGTTAAGGATCACCATCTACAGTGAGGGAGAAAGTATTTCAGCACCTGCCAATTTTGGACGTTTTCTCACTGCCAAAAAAATTATCAGTCTATAATTTTAATGATAGGTTTATTTTAACAGTAAGAGACAGAATAACAATAAAAAAATCCTGAAAAACACATTTAAAAAAAAAATATATAAATTGATTTACATTTTAATGAGTGAAATAAGTATTTGACCCATTCGCAAAACATAACTTAGTACTTGGTGGCAAAACTCTTGTTGGCAATCTGAGTTCAGACGTTTCTTGTAGTTGGCCACCAGGTTTGCAGACATCTCAGGAGGGATTCTGTCTCCTTCCTCTTTGCAGATCCTCTCCAAGTCATTAAGGTTTTGAGGCTGATGTTTGGTAGCTCGAACCTTCAGCTCCCTCCACATATACGTATGTTGATAGTGGTTTGTTGAGTTGTGCTGATTGACCATCCATCTGATGGTGCGTCCGCATTTCCAGGGCCAGCGCCACTTTGCATAGCCAGCTGCATAAACCCAGTGACCTTTTTGACTGTCTTCAGAGGAGGCATTGTGACCACCAGTTTTATTAAGGAAAAAGGGGGGTGGGGGGCACATTCTTTTCACTGGCCAACACTGCAAGGACCATTTTTCCCAATGACCCTAACAAATTAGTTTTAGCAGGGGGTTCCTGAATATTATTTTAAGTGTTCCTCTAGGACAAAAAGGTTGAGAGAGGCTGGCTTATATCCTTAGTGCTAAACCTTTGGCCTTTTGACTCCTATTGTGCAGCCCTCTGGGCCCTGCAGACCCTTTCCTGTGTTTTGGTGCTTAGTCACACCAGTGAAGGAAAAATATTCTTTAGACTGGGTGGTTTTGTTGATTTCTTTCATACAATCTTGCTTGTCTTTTTATGGGTGTTTTTTTTTCTTATTCTTTTAAAATGGAACTTGCTGAAAAAATGTGGCACAAGAAAATGTTAAGGGGGGTGTAGGGAGCACAAGTGTGGAAGCATGAATTAGGAAAGGAGCTGTAATAGTAACGATCTCTAGCAGTTTGATATAATGGGGTCGATTTACTGAAGACAAATAGACTATTCATTTTGCATGGGAAATTTCACTTTGCAGGTATTTTTCTCTTAGTGAATGAAGTGAAGCTCTGCTGACTTCCGTTATCCAATCATGTGCAGAATTTTTTTTTGTTTTAATTCTCCTTGCACATGATTGGATATTCTTTGAAAAGCGAATCTTCACCACATTCACTAAGCTCCAAGTAAAATTCCCTTCCCTTGCAAACTGAACAGCCTATTTGCCTTTAAGTCAACCCCAATGTGTCGCCAGTATGGGACTGTCTTCTGGACTGGAGCAATTCCCCAATCTCCAACAACTCCAATAACATCGGAAAAAAAAGGGGGGGGGGTGTCCCTTCAATTGTGCAGATACTTTTTAACATATTTTTTTGTCTGATGTTTTTTAAAAAAAGTCAATGTACTAATGATCTTTTTACTATATGTATACTTTATGGCATCATGTCATTTTGTATGAGTTGCCTGTATAAATTTGGAGAATCATTCTACCTATTTTATTTGTTAACTGTCTTCACACACTTGATATAAAGTCCCAATTTCCCCTTTATTCCCCAATCCCCTTTATTCCATATTAGGGATAGAGGCAGTTGGCCATTGTAATATCGCTACTATGTTGTGGAGTTGTCCACCCATCATGTGATTTTAACTATTATGTAATATTATATTATGGGCCAATTGTCCTATGTATGTTTACCCCTTCCCCCTCCCCTTTTTTTCTTTGAATAATGAGGATGGAGGCATCTAGTCGTTGAAAGGCAGTGCCTCATACAAAGTCCCAAACTTTTTCTTGTTCTTTTAGAACTCCAATAACATGTTGGCAGTCTCTGACCATCTCTTGTATGTTAGCAGTCTCTGACCATCTCTTGTATGTTAGCAGTCCCTGCCCATCTCCTCTTGCATGTCTGCAGTCTCTGACCGCTATCTATTTTTACATTATCTGAATAATATTTACAGCCCTTTGATGATATCAGGGGGGCACGTGAGGTCCCCTATATCAAGTAGGTTGACCATCACTGCCTTAGATGGTAAAACCAATAGAGAGGGATGTGCTGTGATAGGTAAATTATGGGGCTATAGAGCTCCTAATATACAATATGAAGTCTGCATAGGTAACTGCGCTTTAAAATGTAAATTTAGCCTATTAAAATGTGTGGTTCATGGCCGAGGCTGTAAAACCAATAGATGGTGCAGTGCTGTGATACAGAAATCCAACACATCGGGCTGGAGAGCTCAGATGATGAAGCCTGTTGAATTCACTATACCGTGAAATTATATATCCTGAATATTTTGGGCCATGACTCAGACTCCAAATCCAATACAGGCCAAAGTGACGTGAGATATAGATCAGACATCTGTTGAAATAACCCTTATCAGAAAACAGACATCCCATGTCTTTGGGATTCTTCAAAAGAATCTACAAGACTGTTTTCATTCATTTTTAATAGGAAGTGTTTCTGTGCAGATTTTAGATTCAGTTTTCATATACTTTGCAGCGTTATTATGTTATATGTGTATCTTTGTAGCTTCGTGTATATTGGCATTTTGTCATTTCTTCACTAAATAACCATTGTGCACAAATAACAAATGAGGCAGCCTTCACATCAATACATACATTATATTGTCAAAAGTATTGGGACGTCTGCCTTTACACACACATGAACTTTAATGGATTAGTCTGTAGAGTTCAATATTGAGTTGTCCCACCCTTTGCAGCTATAACAGCTTCAACTCTTCTGGGAAGGCTGTCCACAAGGTTTAGGAGTGTGTCTATGGGAATGTTTGACCATTCTTCCAGAAGCGCATTTGTGAGGTCAGACACATTTTGGATGAGGTCTGGCTCACAGTGTCTGCTCTAATTCACCCCAAAGATGTTCTATCGGGTTGAGATCAGGACTCTGTGCAGGCCAGTGACGTTTCTCCACCCCAAATTTGCTCATCCATGTCTTTATGGACTTTTCTTTGTGCACTGGTTCAGATCATTTGCTGGAGGGAGGATTATAGTGTGGGGTTGTTTTTCAGGGGTTGGGCTTGGCACATTAGTTCCAGTGAAGGGAACTCATAAGGAATCAGCATACCAAGATATTTTGAACAATTTCATGTTCCCAACTTTGTGGGAACAGTTTGGGGATGGCCCCTTCCTGTTCCAACATGACTACGCACCAGTGCACACCTTGTGGACTGCCTTCCCAGAAGAGTTGAAGCTGTTTTAGCTGCAAAGGGTGGGCCAACTCAATATTGAACCCTACGGAGTAAGACTGGGATGCTATTAAAGTTCCTGTGCGTGTAAAGGCAGGTATATATATATATATATATATATATATATATAAGAAGCAAAAAAAAAAAAAAAGTGAATTAGGAGTAACATATTTGTTCTTTAACATATCACCAGCATCTATTTAAAAAAAAAAAAAAGTTAAAAGGTATGTAAACTCAGTTACTAATACTTTTAAATAGCTCCACTTGTTACTCTTAAATGCAGCTGTGAACTTTTTTGATATTGGTGTATGTAAATGTTTCATAAATGTTTGTTGATCCTGCCAACAGATTCTCTGTTTTCTTTGAGCTCTTTCTTGGATAGGGTGACAACACTATTACACCAAGCTCCCCGGTTGTGATAGCGTTATCACCCTCCAGTGTGAATGCAAGCACCCATCTAGTACAGTGTAAACGCAATCGGCATACATCCAATCTGCTTGATTTAACACTTTCTGCTGGTTGATGGACATAAGCTCTGACCATTTAGCAGCCATTAACTGGGACTTCTCGCTTCACTGATGTCACTTGCAACCTCAAGCAGCTTCTTACCTCCCATAATCCTGGCCTGCACTGGCAGAACCACTGATAATAGCAAGTGAAAAAGGTTTTACTCCATTTATTTCATTGCTAAACCTGCAAAGTCCTAATATTGTATGCTAGCACTATAACCTTTGTTAGTGTGAGATGCAGGGGAAACCTCGGGGTGAGTCTAGGATGGAAAGGGACCTGGGGGTACTGGTAGACAACAGGCTTGGCAGTGGCATGCAATGCCAAGCCGCTGCAAGCAAAGCCAACAGAATACTGGGATGTATAAAAAAGGGGATTTACTCCAGAAATAAAGAGATTATTCTCCCACTCTACAAGACTCTGGTCCGGCCACATCTGGAGTATGCTGTCCAGTTCTGGGCACCGGTCCTCAGGAAGGATGTGCTGGAACTGGAGAAAGTCCAGAGAAGGGCAACAAAAATAATTAGGAGAATGGAGGGCATCGGCTATGAGGAAAGACTACAAGCACTGAACCTATTCTCTCTGGAGAAGAGACGATTGAGGGGGGGATATGATATCAATGTACAAATATTGTACTGGTGATGACCCTAGCATAAGGAACAAACGTTTAAGAGAAAGGGAATACAATAAGACACGTGGCCACTCACTAAAACTAGAGAAAAAACGGTTTAACCTTAAAACACGTAAGGGGTTCTTCACTGTCAGAGCAGTAAGGATGTGGAATTCTCTTCCACAAGCAGTCGTATCAGCAGGGAGCATCGATAGTTTCAAAAAACTATTAGATGGGCACCTTAAAGACCACAACATACAGGGGTATACAATGTACGGTTAACGGCAAACACACACACACACATCATAGGTTGAACTGGATGGACTGATGTCTTTTTGCAACCTCACAAACTATGTAACTATGCAGGGTTTACGTATAATCGAAACTAACGTTGCTGGCACTAGCAGCGCTCAAAGCCTAATCAGATGTCCAAATAATAAACCGTTCACAAAATGAATCCACCACATGATCATTAATATTCATGATTTGGTGACACCGCTAAAATTGTCTGGAGGTGATCAGGCTATCCAAGCAAATGAGCCGCCATTCACCACACCGCGTGTGCTCCACTCCCCTTCAGATAACAAACTCACGCGGTGTGGTGAATGTCTCATTTGCTTGGATAGCTTCATCACCTCCAAACTATTTTAGCCGTGTAACCAAATCATGAATATCATTGATCACGTGGCGGATTCTTTTTTGTTAACTGTTTATTTATTATTTGGACATCTGATTCCATGCACAGACTTTGAGCGCTGCTAGTGCTGGTGAAATGAATTTTCAGCAACGTTAGTTTTGATTATCTGTGTATTGGTAGTAGCAGCTGACGTCTAGATATAATTTCCATTTTAATCCAATTATTGTTTGAAAGATTTGGGCGCTAGGTTTGGTTTTACTGTTTTCTCTGTTTCACCATATATTTTGATGAGGGTTTACGTATAATTTAAAGTATTACTAAACCCACAACTGTAAAATGAAGTCTGTATATGCAGTAAAACATGCTTGTTATACTCACTGTGGAACCTTAGGGGTTAATCCTCCACATTGTGTAAAAAGGATGTTTGATCCTGTCTTCTCTTATTCTTTCCTTCTTCCGCTGTCCCCAATCCAGTTTTTGGAGGGTGCATGTGATCAGCACAGGGCCAATCAGCACTGTCCAGATAGAGGGTCAGGAGTCATGCAGCCTCATAGGGCAGTCAGAGAAGAATGAAACTCTTCCTTCATGCTTTAACTAGTACTCAGCAGAACACTGATAGAAGTCACAAGACTGCTATATACTGCTGATGAGAAGAGGTATTTAGCAGTTTGTTAACCACTTGCCGACTGCTCACAGTATATTTACTGCGGCAGTCAGCCCCTCACAGGCAGAGTAACGTAGGTCTACGTCGCTAGCCTGTGAGGTTCTCAGGAGCGAGCGCGTGTGACCGGCGTACCCGATAGTCCGCCGGTCACTCACGATCGTCGGTAGAGAGGGAGAAAGTCAGGCGGCTAATGTAAACAAGCCGCCTGTCATTCTCCCCGGTGTATGAATGATGATCATACGGTTCTACTATGTAGAACCGTTGATCACTGTTCATACATCTCAAGCCACAGCCAATCACAGTTAGAATCACGCCCCTAGGGACACACACAGCCCCTCCTTCTCCAAAAAATTTAACCCCTTCACTGCCAGTGTAATTTTACAGTAACAGTGCATATTTATAGCACTGATTACTGTAGAAATGTCACTGGTAACCCAAAAAGTGTCAAAAATGTCAGTCAAGGGTCCGATCTGTCCTCTGCAATGTCGCAGTACCGCAAAAAAAATTGCAGATCGCCGCCATTACGCGTTAAAAAAAAAAACAACAAAAATGACAAAAATCTTTCCCTTTGTTAGTAAACGCGATAACTTTTGCGCAAACCAATCAAAATACGCTTTTTGCGATTTTTTTTTTTTTTTTACCAAACATATGTAGCATAAAACAAATTGGCCGAAAATGTTAAAAAATTTTGATTTTGACATTTTGTTTTTGGGGAATTTCATGTAAAAAATGTGAAAAATATTGTTGTTTTTGCAAAATTGACGCTCTTTTTTTGTTTATAGCGCATGATCAAAAAATCGCACAGGTGATCAAATACCACCAAAAGAAAGCTCTGTTTGTGGGAAAAAAAGGACGCCAAATTCGTTTAGGTACAGCGGCGCGCGACTGCGCAATAGTCCGTTAAAGTCACGCAGTGCCGAATCGCAAAATAGGCCCTGGTCAGGAAGGGGGTAAAAACTTCCGGGGCTTAAGTGGTTAATTACACAGTGGGACCATGGAGAACAAACATAGTCACCCTCTAACAGGAAATCGGATCACAGCACAAATTAAACCACAGGGATCTGGAGATTTTGAGGAGGCTGAAAACAACAGAACAATAGAAAAAATGGCAGCGCTTCTAAAAATCATAAATCACCAAATGATAGTGCAATAGTCAACATTAGGGTTAATGATTCCCATAGAAAGTCCAAAAAAAGAGTCCAACTGTGTCCCTCCTTCACTCAAAATTATAAAGTCACTCACCAAAAGCTGAAAGGCTCAGTATACCTATGAAGATACCTGTGTAGGTTTCCAAAGGGGCCAGTTTTTGTTGAAGAGTGCTTGCAACTCTTTCACCATCATACCAAGAAAAAATTATGAATAATGTTTATAGTGAAACGAAATGAAACGTGATCAGACAACTTTTGAACTAATTGATATTATACATAATACTTTTGTAGCAGGTTTTCCAGGCATTGGGCCTGAGGTGGGTCTGCCATTGTTACCGGTAACACTCCCAGCACATTTAAGCTGTAACTCCAGGTGTGAGAACTGAGACAATGACAATTCCGGCATCTTTGGTTTGTATGTTTTATTATGTTTTGGAGATAGGGGAAGGGAATGAGTGGGATGCTCCTCTGGCTCAACTAGGTACAATTTCGTGACTCTTCTAGGTAAAATGCCTGTCAGTGCTGTCTTGACGCCAGCCGACGCTAGCCAACGCTTCCGGACACTTGGATACACCGTATCACTGAAAAACTGTGCTGGAACCTCAACCTCAATCCAGAAGATCCAGGACTGTAGAACACTTGACTCCTGACACTGCTTTGCTCAAAAGTCACTGAATAGCTCCCTCCAGCCCTGCGCTGGCTTGAGGTAGCTCTTTGTAAATTCCTGTGCTGTAGCAACTCTCAACTTGTACATTCCACACTGTACAATGACTCGTCAGGGCCCAAACTGCAGGTACCCCCTCTATACTTTAGGGTCCTCAACCTAGGTACCCCCTCTGCTACTTCAGGGTCCTCCGTCCAGGCACCCCCTTTTCTACTGGCTGACTATTGGATCCCAGAACCTTCTCCGGAGTGGTCCCCTCTGACACTAGGCAGACCCCCAGGGCCAATCCACAGTACTCAAGGCCTTTGTAGGCTTTCCTGGGACTGGACCCCTCTCTATCATCTCTGGTTCTTGGCACACCGGATCCCCTTTAGCTCGACTCAGCACCCTCTGGAATCTCAGGCAGCACCCACTTTCTCTGACAGGAGGAGAGACAGCCGTACTCTCCCTCCTGGGACTCTGCTTCCCGCCAAAGATGCTGAGTCATGCACTCCCCTCAAACTTATACCCACTCCCAGAATCCTCTGCGGCAGAATCTGCCTTCTGGGGTAGTTACAAGCCTGAATGTGTCCCTGATTGGGTTTCCTCCACTGCCCTATGAGAAACCTCTCACAGAGCCAGTGGGGACACTTCTCCCCTCTCAGCAGACACACCTGAGAGCCATGACACCCTGAGCAAAAAAAAAAACATGGCCTTGCTGTAAGGGCAAACCAAGCCCACTACGCATTTACCTAGGGTAAATGTAGGGTGCTACACTTTGTACTTACATGAGGGCAAAATTAGAATTAAACTTCCACAAAAGATAGAACAAGCTATCAAATGTCATTAATTGACTTTGCCAGTTAATATAACTGGCTTATCATTCCCAGTAACCCCCTGTGGTGTGCCTTAGCCCTGAACTGGAACTGATATCTATATTTGCATGCTGAAGCTCACAAGCAAAGCAACATAAGAATTTTTATTCTAAGTTGGCATGCATTGACGTTTTATGGTGCCTGTCTTTTTTTTTTCTTTGTTGTTTTCTTGCTTTACTTAAAGAATTTACAGGGTTGAGCAAGCTTTAAAGCAAACTGGAGGTCAGGATAAAAATATTAAGCTGTCAACCACTGATGTCAATACAAGCACCACCAGAAGATTTGTTTCACTTTTTCCTAAAGCCCCCAAGAAGCCCCAAATCCGATATAATAGTAACAAGCTTCTGTGTTTCTGGACCTTGGCCCGTCTCCTACAACTTCCAAACCTTACTACTGGCCAACTACTATGATTGGAAGCCTCAATATTCAATAGTAAGGCATGCCTTACTATTGATTATTGAGCCTGCACATCATAGTGGTTGGCCAATAGTAAGGTGCAGAAGATGAGAGGCTAGAACCCACACCTTTATGAGCTAGTCAATATTTGTACATTAGGGTGTCCAGGTTTTTGACCTCCTAGGTTTAGCACACAATTTTAAGCAAGCTGTATATAGTTTGGACCCAGCATTCAGAGGTTTTCTAGGTACAAAGGAATTGTTTAAAGGATTACCAAAGGTAGTTACAGATGCCATAAAATTCTCACATTTTGCCAGTAGTGTTCATTGTTAACATGTGCATAAAGCCAGTGCCACTCTCGTAAATTGAGAAATGGAGCAGATCCTGTTTGTACCTCGTTTTGAATTAGGAACGATCTGCTGTGTGTCTGTTGCAGTGTCCTCACCAGACACAGTACAGGCAGCTTGAGAGCTGGAGCTGCTTTCTTTGGCTTCCTCTGTCCACTTTCACCCCCTCCTCCTTGCTTAGCTGAGAGAGACTATTACCCTTGCGTCCAGGGTTAACTGATGAGCATAAAGGCAGTACAAGAGGCTTCCGGCATTCCCCTTGTAGTGTGCGTAGCTCTCACCCCCGAAATGGCCGCTGATTGCCATAGGTTATTTTCCCCAATTAGTGTAGAGGCAGCCAGGCACAGCAACCGTCACTCACATCGGTTCAATGTACAATCTAGGGGATTTTTATCAAAAGGGTCACCTTCTGCGCTCAGGTGTGGTGCTTAAGGATAAAAGAAGGACTATCTCTTTGGCTAATCTTGCAAAACCATCTTGCTGCCTTCTCAGGACTATGGATATCTTGAGGCAAACCATAAAACACAAAAGAGAGGACGCATCAACCTAATGCATTACCGTAACCATAACTCAATTTTATTGAATGAATTAGTAACATGTGAATACTCAGAAACGCATGGCATCCATAGGCGTATACTAAAAAGCTGATGAGACCATCTCCAGATACACCATAATGACAGTATGGGAAGACCTCATAGTGTACAGGAACAGCTAACGTGTTTCAAGGGTCAAGACTTCTTCTTCAGAGCCAACCCATGTGGTAATGCACTAGGTCAGTGCCCTCTCTTTTTTGTGTTTTATAGATTGTCTGTCTGTCTTTATATGCCCTATTGCAGATTAAACTTGGGTAAGGTGGAGGGATCTGTGGAATACTCCAACAACAGTGTACGATAATATGAGGACACTCTTATCTTTGTCAGTACTTCTTAGCACAGTCACTAGTATCCTAAACTAGAGCTGCACGATTAATCGTTAAAAAATTGCGATTCTCAATTCAACCCCCCTCCCAATCTTAATCCGGCATTTCCATGATTCATGTAACAGGCGCAGGGCCGTTCTCTACTCAGAGCTGTCAAAAAAAAAAAAGGCAGCCGGCAAAGTTTATTACAACATTGCTCAGCGCTTCGATAAAAAGAAACATTGTATCATTTGGTTCTTTTAGATCAAAGGGATGACTTTCGTTCTGCAAATGAGGGCAGTTTAACCACTTAAAGACCAGGCCATTTTCTGACACTTGTTGCTTACAAGTTAAAATCAGTATTTTTTGCAGAAAATTACTTAGAAACACCAAAAACTATATATATATATATATATATATATATATATATATATATATTTAGCAAAGACTCTAGAGAATAAAATTGCAGTTGTTGCAATATTTTATATCACACTGTATTTGCAGCGGTCTTTCAAAAGCAATTTTTGGAGATAAAATACACTTAAATTAATTTTAAAAAACTAAACAGTAAGGTTAGCCCAATTTTTTTATATAGTGTAGAAAGACGATGTTACGTCGAATCGTGATCATTATTCTAAGCAACAAAAATTGTGATTCTCATTTTATCCGGAATTGTGCAGCTCTATCCTATTCTCAGTACTCACAATGTCCCTGGATAACAGGATTCCTCCATTCCTTTATCGGGCAGATATTCACCTATGAGCTCCCCCCAGACCAGATTCTCATTTAATTCCCTTGATTAATTCTAAGGAGTCTCAGAAAAATAGCCCCCCATGCTCTGTCCTATCTGGAACCTTTATGAGCATATGTAGAACTTTAGCTGAGCTGCCCAGAAGGACACCAACCCTTCAGGCTGAGGACTTCTCCTGGAAAAGACAAGGCTTCTCTAGACCCCAGACTATTTATGTACTCCCTGGCCTTCTACTGTGCACCCTTCCCCAGGGATTGGCTGAGACAACATACATATTCAGGCTGGTAATTTGCCTTTTCAAACCCACTACTTTCTAGAATCCTCCAAAAAAACAAGGGGGAACAATCAAACCTGTAGTCAGTGAAGCCCATAACAAACCTGCAAGTTGCCCCACTGATTACAGAGAAGCCAAAAAAAGAAAGTACTAAATTTACCTAATCATCCCAGCATTCTATCCAGGTGGGTGTTCTATGTGTTTATTGCATAGGCAAAGAGAGGCATGTGAGCTTTCTGCCAGGCTACTGGTACACTATTGACATATATAAGCCAAGTCCAGTCTGGCAGGGATCTTCAGCAGTTCCTATATAGAAAACTGCTGTAACCCTTTTGTTAATCAGGTATGGAGCTTGTGCCAGTTTTCTATTTCACTCTAAAAATTAAAAAAATTGGCTTGTTATAGCAGAGCTTCACCCAGAAGAAAAATCCTGCTTCAAGCCCTCCCCCTTTAGGTAATTGGACTTTTTTTTTGGGGGGGGGGGCGGGGGAAGCCGGTACCTTGTTTTGACAAGTACCGGCTCCCATTTCCGCTTGGATTATCCAGGTGATCCAAGCGGAAGTTTTCCCCCCCCCTTACATCTCTTCAGTCTTCTGGGACACGTCACACATCCAAGAAGACTGCAGGACCAATCACAATGTGCAGCGCGCCTCGTGCATGTACAGTGGGTACCAGGCTGTGAAACTTCATGCTATCACAGCTGTCTGCCCACAGTTGAGATGCCGGCGATGATAACAGAAGACCCGATGGAAAAAGCGGCTGGGCTGAGCACATCGCTGGATCCTGGGACCAGTGAGTGTGTTTTTTTTAAAACAGTTTTTGTAGCTGCTGACTTTTAATAAACACAAATATGACTGGAGCTCCTCTTTAAGCTCGGTATACACCAGGAAAATTTTGTTCAACATTTTGGTAACAATGTTTTTCTAATCATTAGTAGGGTCAAATTGACATTCGTTTTGGACTGCAGTGACGAGAAAATTCAAAGGAGCAGGATGGAAATTTTTCTCAAATGTACAAATGTTTCCGTCAGTGTATGTGGTTTCCATTTGGTAAAATCCATCCATTCAAAAATCTAATTTTTAAAGCAAACAAAGTCTTTCAAATGACGTTTGAATTTTCTGAGAATTTTCCTAAGAATTTTCCTATTCCAATTCCTAATAGTGTATACCCAGCTTAAGCTGCAGATAGACCCACAACATGTCTGTTTTTCTTGTTAATGTGGCGCATGCCACTCGTGCCAGTCATTATAATGGTGCGGGACTCTTCCCATTCTATACCTGGCAGGTTCACTTTAAAGAGGTAGTAAACTTCCATATTTAAGTTTTACCTATACAGCTGCAAGAAAAAGTATGTGAACCCTTTGGAATGATATGGATTTCTGCACAAATTGGTCATAAAATGTGATCTGATCATTATCTAAGTCACAACAATAGACAATCACAGTCTGCTTAAACTAATAACACACAAAGAATGAAATGCTGCCATGTTTTTTTTTTGAACACACCATGTAAACATTCACAGTGCAGGTGGAAAAAGTATGTAAACCCCTAGACTAATGAGAGAAAATTGGAGTGAGATATCAGCCAACTGGAGTCCAATCAATGACATGAGATTGGAGGTGTTGGTTACAGCTTCCCTGCCCTATAAAAAACACACACCAGTTCTGGGTTTGCTTTTTACAAGAAGCATTGCCTGATGTGAATGATGCCTCGCACAAAAGGGCTCTCAGAAGACCTACGATTAAGAGTTGTTGACTTGCAGAAAGCTAGAAAGGATTATAAAAGTATCTCCAAAAGCCTTGCTGTTCATCAGTCCACGGTAAGACAAATTGTCTATAAATGGAGAAAGTTCAGCCCTGCTGCTACTCTCCCTAGAAGTGGCCGTCCTGTAAAAATGACTGCAAGAGCACAGCGCAGACTGCTCAATGAGGTGAAGAAGAATCCTAGAGTGTCCGCTAAAGACTTACAAAAGTCACTGGCAAATGCTAACATCCCTGTTAGCGAATCTAAAATAAGTAAAACACTAAACAAGAATGGATTTCATGGGAGGATACCACAGAGGAAGCCACTGCTGTCCAAACAAAACATTGCTGCATGTTTACAGTTTGCACAAGAGCACCTGGATGTTCCACAGCAGTACTGGCAAAATATTCTGTGGACAGATGAAACCAAATTTGAGTTGTTTGGAAGAAACATACAACACTATGTGTGGCGTAAAAGAGGCACAGCACACCAACATCAAAACCTCATCCCAACTGTGAAGTATGGTGGTGGGGGCATCATGGTTTGGGGCTGCTTTGCTGCGTCAGGGCCTGGACGGATTGCTATCATCGAAGGAAAAGTGAATTCCCAAGTTTATCAAGACATTTTGCAGGAGAACTTAAGGCCATCTGTCTACCAGCTGAAGCTCAACAGAAGATGAGTGTTGCAACAGGACATTGACCCAAAGTATAGAAGTAAATCAACAACAGAATGGCTTAAACAGAAGAAAATACGCCTTCTGAAGTGGCCCAGTCAGAGTCCTGACCTCAACCCGATTGAGATGCTGTGGCATGACCGCAAGAAAGCGATTCACACCAGACATCCCGAAAAAATATTGCTGAACTGAAACAGGTCTGTAAAGAGGAATGGTCAAGAATTACTCCTGAACGTTGCAGATTGCCGCCATTACTCATTAAAAAAAAAAAAATCCAAAAACGACAGAAATCTCTCCCTTAGTAAACGCAATAACTTTTGCGCAAACCAATCAAAATACGCTTATTGCGATTTTTTTTTTTTTACCAAAAATATGTAGTAAAAACAAATTGGCCTAAAATGATAAAAAAATTAGATTTTTACATTTTTTTTTTTGGGGGGGGGGGATTTCAATCTCAAAAATTTGAAAAATATTGTTATTTTTTCATAATTGTTGCACAGGTGATCAAATACCACCAAAAGAAAGCTCTATTTGTGGGAAAAAAAGGATGTAAATTTCGTTTGGGTACGGCGTTGCATGACCGCGCAATTGTCAGTTAAATTCGCACAGTGCCGAATCGCAAAAAGTGGCCCAGACGTAAGACAGCAAAATCCTCCGGTGGTAAAGTGGTTAAAGGACCGAATGCGGAAAACCCTTTGCTTAAAAAATATGCCATCTAGTGGTCAAATGGACTTACATTATATAATCACATATAGCAAATAACACTGTTTAATATCAAAAGCGATTCAAAAGTAAAAAAAGGTCACTCCAAGTAGAAAAACATTACCATAAAAAATAAAAATATCAAAAAAAATTCAGAAATACATAAAAATAAATATTACAGATACCATATGACGCCCATATCTGTCCCTCAGATTACAGAAGCATGCTACCAAGCCCTGACACATTTCACCCAAAGGTTTCTTCAGAGCTTTTATGAGGACTCCTTATAAGTGTTTTTTTCTGTGGGACTTGGAGGATATTACAAATTCATCCCTGATCTTTGCAGCTTTTGTATGCCTTTAATTTTTACAAACATGACTGCGTTCGTGTGTATTGCCATTATCTGATACATACTGCTTGACCTATGAAGAGCAACGGGAAGGATGCTCCGGGGACTCTGTTAGAGGCTGGGTTAAAGACTGACATGTGAACTTAGTGCCGCAAGCCAGGAGCTAAAATCCTTCCTTGGTGGAGGACCACAGGGAGAGACAAGAGGAGAGCCAGATGACATGTATGTAGATCTTTAAAGTATTAATTTGACTTTAGTACCAGGTGGACCAACTCATCCTAAAGCCACTCCCTTCATTGTATTCTTTGGGAGTTTTCAGTGACTTCTATTTTATATGCATAAGTGTCATTGATATAATAAAGCTGAGATTATTTAGTCATCATATTTGATTCATCCTCATCTGCCCAGATGTCAGTTACATTCATTACTGATGTATATGTTCCACTCCTTTGGGATCTCTTTCAGATGTACAGTACCATGTGCTTGGCACATGTACAAGTTGAAATCTGTGCTGAACATAATTGATCTCACTTCACAGTTACCGAGTATTTCTGAGTATCTATATTTGATATCCGGTTATACAAGCCTTCGGCTGTCATCCCAATCATTTTTACAGGGTGCACATATGGATGATCCTTTGTACAGTTATTGTTCAGGCTGCTCCTGGAAGTCTTATTCTTGGAACTGGGAACTTTGCATGGCACAAGCACGAAGGAATGTAGCAACCTCCAATGATAGTGTTGTGATCTAGCTGTAATGGTGACAAACGGCTTCCCAGTTTTCACTAACAGTTGGCACCCTCCTGTCTACTTATTTAAATGTGTACCAGTTAATGAAGGCGTAGAAACTGGAGCCTGCACATGTCTCTTTATGTCTTCTTGAGTACCCCCAGATCCTTGAAACTCAGAGTACAAAGCATCGGTAATGTTAGCCCTTCATTTTCTGTCTTCTGAACCCTACTCTCTTGCATGGTTACTATAAAGGAGAAACTCGCAAAGGAAAAGTAAGAGACAACCCCATCCACACCCGATGACACAACCGGGTTTGGTGTGATGTGTTCTGGACACAAAGAGCTCCATATCTACTGTGATACCAGAAAGAATGAGCACATACTGGTTGTGTTTTATGTTACATTTTATAAGCCTTTATAATCTGTATACTGTGCTGGATATGTCATACTCCAGAACTGTCCCAAGCTTTATGTTGTGCAGTATGTTACAATCTTCACACTGAATACTGTACTATATATTATATACTCCAAATCACTTATTATTTAAGTATTATTACTTAGGAGTTCATCTTACCAGAAAATATTAATACCACTAGTACTTTTTAGTAGAAGTTTTTTTCCCTGTCACTAATATTTCTGAATTCTACAGTCTTTAAGATAGGATTCTGTTCAGTTCTCTTCTGTTCGGCAAGGGTCAAAGTACATATGGTACTTAGGTCCATATACCTAGACATCCAAAAGAGAGAGACCGCACTCAAAGATGTTAAATGAAAATCCTTAGGACTCCTTTATTCTCCATAAATCCAACAGACAGCAGACAGACAGTGCAATACACGAACAGACGTGTCGGGTTGACGCGTTTCACGATAAAAATCGCTTATTCATAACCACACACCTCAGGTCCATATACCTACCTACATGCTTTGTAAAGCCTAGCTATGAGGGCACCCCCCCACGGCTGTCTGACAATGTAGCTAGCTAGGAAATGGTTGCTAGATAATCGGCACTGGTCTCAGCTCCAAGCACTTGCCTGAAAGTGACAATAAGGGGAACACAGAGGGACAGGAAACTGACATGCCCACCCCTGCCCCTGCATTGCTCTTGCCACAGTTTGTCTGGGGCAAGTTCTTGGAACCAAGGAAAGCACTAGTTATCAAGCCGCCATCTTGCTGGTAGCTATGCCCTGTTCAACCTCATAGCTAGGCTTGCATGTACGAAGGTACGTGAGAGAAAGTATTAATGTACTTTGTCCCTTGGGGTACACTGAAACGCTGAAAAAATTGAGTGCACCAGTGGATTGTATATAGAAGGCAAGTTGGTATGTGGTTAATGGACATGTCCCCTATTTTGAAGACCATGAAGTATTAATATGCAGTTGGTATGTGGTCAATGGACATGTCCCCTATTTTGAAGATCATGAAGTAATAATATTCAAAAAATGATTGATTAAACCTATAGATGTTGTGTTTTTCTTTTTTTTTTTTTTTTTAAACACTACTTTTTTTTTTACCGGCTTATAAAAATAATATATGCAATATACAGGGTGAATTTTCTCCAAATGAAAATCTTGTACATCTATATTGTAGCATCTTCAGACAAATTTGTTTGTCACTGTTTTGGCAAGAACATCCAACATAAAGTTCCACCATTTTTTTATTCATTTTACCATTGCAGTGTAGCACCTTATGCATTGCTTACAGTGCAATTTTATCTAAAATGCTTTCTAACACCAGAATACTAACATAAGATAAACATATTTTCTTTGGAAAAATTTCAGAGGGTTTGTAGTATTTTCTATATAAAGGATATAAC
Organism: Pelophylax lessonae; assembly: GCF_965119305.1. Lineage (NCBI taxonomy): Eukaryota > Metazoa > Chordata > Amphibia > Anura > Ranidae > Pelophylax > Pelophylax lessonae. Next base: position 87,009,967 of record NC_138768.1, read on the forward strand.
ATATATGAAATAAGTTATAAAGGTGCGCTACTATGTGTACAAATTTAACAATGGTATAACATCCAATGTGACAATAAAAATGAATGAAAAACAATAATGCAAAACTGTGCACAAAAATTGTTATAGTGTGAGAGTCTCTTTCATCTGGAAAAGGTGACCATAGCCCAAAATGATATGTGAAGAAAGTCCAACTGCTGAAGTGGCACTAAGGTGTATAAACCAGCTAAATTGGCCTCTTACCAAATAACAATCCTGAAAACGTGATGTTAAAACAGAAGTGCAATTGTGATGGTGACACCCGGTGATTTGAATGGACTCTTACCACAGATGAGGGAGAATGGAGCATATGCTGTGGTACCAAGGAATCCAATGTTTGGATCAGCCAGAGATGATGGAATGTCCAGTGGGATGCATGGACCAGAGCCACTTCTTAACTGCACGAGTCCGGAAACTTCCGGGAGTGAAAGTTCCAACAGGAAAACCACAGTGAGACTGTCCTCTCCGCAGAGGCGACCTTCTCACCTGAACAATCCCCAACACTAGCATTTATGTAGAGATAGCTGATGCATCCAGCCCCCTAAGGGCGAGTCTTGACTCGTCATCCTGTTGTGTTCAAATGTCCAACTTGTAGCTCTCTCAGAATGCTGTCTGAGTCCCAGGCAAGAGCAGTATTTTCTACCTTGTAATCATTTAATTAACAACTGGCATTATTATACAACCAAAGTTATTTTGGAATGTATTTGGCAGATGCAAAAGCTAATATAATCTTGTAAGGAATTATTTTGCTTTCACACCAAACTGCAGGTTTTTTTTTTTTTTTTTTTTAATCTGACTGTACACAACTTTTCAAACACAGTGTGGTTTGCAAGTTTAGGTTTTCTTTGGACCCTGATGAAGGCAAGTGTAAAAACGTGTCCCGTCTCATTGTCATTAGCACCTAAAGTGGATTTCAATTAAAAAGTGAAGATTTTCTTTTTATAGGGAACATCTAGAAATGTTTATTACGCCCAATAATCCATCTATAAGAAATGTGGCGTGCACTTGGTTTGCTTAGGCACACCTGCTCTGTAACCTAATAGCAGTATATCGGAAATGTGAGATCATCTAAGGCACTGATAGTCTTGTGAGATTTGGCAGGTTGATTCATGATGTCACTACTGTGCTGCTCAGAGTTCTGCTTGCTAAAAAGAAAGCTGTGCCTGATGATCTACATTGCAAGAATCTCCAAGTTTGTGTATCTGTGCTTCTGGTATGTATCCTGTTTTTCCTTATCCCTCCAATCATCAGATCACCAGTGATCGGGGGGCAGCTCTGACATGAGAAAGCAAAGCTGTGCTCTTTTACCAAGGTAGTCACCTCCTTCTAGAGACACAGTGCAGAATAAAGCATGGAAAGTCAGCAAGGGGGGAAAGGCCCTATAGATCCTATAGATCACGCATCCACCAAAATATTATCCCTCTCGTTTTCATGATTGGCAAATTGCGCTTTAAATTATGCACCACTTGTACATCCGCTCCCCCTCCTTCCAATGGATAAACTCAGTATTCGAAGGAAAGAGAAAGCTGCAATAGTGTAATATTGCTAAAACCCCTTTATTTAGTCTCCATTAAGAATACTGCTACCCTCCATTAAAGCCACTAATGCAGGAATGCAGCCGCACCCTAGGTTCAAGAAACTGTCAACTCATGTATTCTATCCTTTAACTTTCCAACAGTACCAATTTTGATAAGATATTTCTAACTAAAACAGGTTGTGGCTCTTTAACATGTTTATGCCACCTGTCTAGATATGACTACATTGGAATCTGTGATAGGTGATATGTTTATTTTCAATTCTGCAGGTTTTGAAGGTATGTGATTATGTAAATGGTAGTTGCCTGAATTCTCTAACAAGTTTTATTACTTTGGGTAGTTAAAGGCCATCAAAACCTACATTTTTCATTTCAATTTTATATTTGTAGTTTGCCCAAATTAAAATAAAACTATGTTCTATCAATTGCTTTCCATCAGCTTTCAAACACAACAATCAGTCATCTACACTTTAATTTGTTTCCCAACGTTGAGCAACTGTTCTCTTCTGTTCGGCAAGGGTCAAAGAACATATGGAAATTGATCAAAACCTTTTCATTGCCAAAAAATAAACTACTTAATTTCATTATTGATTTTCATACTAATTGTGATAATAAAATTACTTTAAACTCAAAAACAGGTAAGCAATTGGTGATAGATTTGTTTGGTTTAAAGTTGATATTTAACTTTAAAAATGTGAAGTGGATGATTTTTAAATGTATTTGAACCCAAGAGGAGATCAGATGAGACAGTTGCGTTCGTTTTTCTTTTTCTTGATTTTCTCTTTCTTTATTTTCACCTTGTAATCCTGTGAATAACACAATTCTTGTACCTCAGTGGTTACATTTAATCATCCACTGTATTTATGGAGGGAGCCATGGTTGTCACCTAGGCTGAACTTCAGACGTAAAAAGGTTGCATTTTTCTTATATAATCGTCATTGTTCTTCACCAACACCATAGATGCATGCATGTTTGATGCAAAGTTTACATGTGTGCTATGATATATATTTTTAGAAAGACTTTTTAGTGACGGAATTGTGCATTTATGACTGTTAGTTCCTTTTGATAGAAACTGCTTAGAGGGAAACCCTGCCCCTTGCTTTTTTTATCAAAAAATAAAGGCTAGAATTACTTCCATCTCCATGTTGGAGAGAGCAGCACTATGGTTTAGTTGGAAAACATTTCTTTCGCGGAATTGCAGAGAATAATCCTACAGTTAACTTGCTATTTGGCAGTAAATGTCTTTCAACTGGGTCTGATGACTCTTTTACGTACAAGTGGCTCTACCATGTTATTACAGGTGTTTAAATACATTTCCCCTTTGATGTAGGCATCTAAATGGATTGACATATTACCTTGAAATGCTTCTTTTGAACTTCACCAAATTTGCATCCAAGATTTCAAATCAGCAAAAACAGCATACTGACTTCTTCTGTCTGCTAAGTTGGCCTGTCTTGTAATTTTGCTCACATTGTCAATCAGGGCCACGGGAAGAAATGCTAGGGGGATGCTTTTCAAAGTAATTTCTCAGCAAAATAAAGCATGAAGACATGGATGGATAGGTGAGTTTGCTCTGAATATTAAAAATAATTAAAGAGGGTTTATGGTGTTGAAATGCAGTGTAGCTCTGCTTTAAGAATGTTGGCACTTGTGTATAAAAGTAGCAATGATGAGAGCAGATAATGGGCACTTTGAAATCTTGAACTAAAACCACTGTTGTAGAGAACTTGTTTGAAGATGTTACCTTCTCAGCAGCAGCACATTAAAATCTACTGACTTGGAAGGGGAACAAAGGACCCATGTTTCTTTTTTTCTGTCACATTGTTCTGCATTCAGTTGATACATACAACAGTCAATATTGTATAGTCATATTACCAAAAGTATTGGGACACCTGCCTTTACATGCAAATGAACTTTAATGTCTTAGTCTTAGTCTGTAGGGTTCAATATTGAGTTGGCCCACCCTTTACAGCTATAAACGCTTCAACACTTCCAGAAGTGCATTTGTGAGGTCAGGCACTGATGTGAACGAGAAGGCATGACTTGCAGTCTCCCCTCTAATTGGAGTGAAGGGAACTCTTAAGGCATCAGCAAACCAAGACATTTTGGACAATTTCATGCTCCCAACTTTGTGGGAATATTTTGGGGTTGACCCCTTCCTGTTCTAACATGACAGTGCACCAGTGCACAAAGCAAGGTCCATAAAGACATAGATGAGCGCACCAGTGCACAAAGAAAGGTCCATAAAGACATAGATGAGGGTTTGGGGTGGAGGAACTTGACTGGCCTGCACAATTGACCTCATCCCGATAGAATACCTTTGGGATGAATTAGAGCTGAGACTGCGAGCCAGGCCTTCTCCCCAATATCAGTGCCTGACCTCACAAATGCGCTTCTGGAAGAATGGTCAAACATTCCCATGGTCACACTCCTAAACCTTGTGTACAGCCTTCACAGAAAAGTTGAAGAGTTGAAGCTGTTATACAGTAATTGCAACGGGTGGGCCAACTGAATATTGAACCCGACGGGCGAAGACTGGGATGCCATTAAAGTTCATGTGTGTGTGTGTGTGTAAAGGCAGGCGTCCCAATACTTTTGGCAATAGAGTGTGTGTATGTGTGTGTATATATATATATATACACACACACACACACACAGCCTCTTTTACTCTCTCTTTTTCTCTGTTGTCCACAAAGACATTTCTATCATATTTCTGAAGATGGTTGGAAAGTGAAAGTAAGCATTTGACTGTAGGCAACAACATTATTATACATGTAATTCTATTACTCGAAAATAAAAAACATAAACATAAATTTGGAATCAATGTTAACACTTGCGCTTGATAAAGTGTCAATAAACCAAAAAACACACATTTTATGCCTTGCAGATTATCCTGAAGTGTGACTCCTGCATTCATTTTCTTTTTCCTTTTATGTTCACCTGGTCATTCACTCAGTAACAAACTACTACTGTTAGGGTCTCTCCACTGTGGATGGAGGAGCAATTAGTTACCGTTACCGGCGGCTAATTGAAAGCTGACAATCTCTGCTTGCGATCAGGAGCTTTCTGATCATGTGACAATGGTGATGGTGGCATCCGATAACGGTGGTCACATGATCAGAAACCCCATTCTGGCTCCCGGCATCTGAAACCTCTTAAAGGACTGGTAGGCCCCAGCGTTAAGAGGTTAGGGAAAAAGTTTAAAAACAATAATGCATCCACCTCATCTAAGAGCTGGCTAGGTGGGTTTAATACCATTTAAATAATTACTTGATAGAGCCATATGTATTAGACCTATATGTTGGGCAGTTATAGAGGAATGAAGAACGGTGCAGTTTAAAGTGTATTTAAAAAATCTAAAGCCTCTTTTTTCATTGTGTTATGGAAGGGCTAGAATTCCTTTTAAGTTTTTGTGGGTTTGTGTCAATGGCATCAGTTTGAGATGCATCAGATATTAAAGAAGAATTGATTGACAAGTGGATCTGACTTGCAGTTGACCTCCCTCAGACCTGCATTTGGTCTGCTTCAAGTGGGTTTTGCATAGCTTGAATGGGAATGCAAAACATGTTTGAAGCAAACAAAAGCCTGTGTCAACACAGACACCAATAGCTGTTTGTGGCCCCACCATAGAGTGTCACCTGCTCTATTTGTCCTGGTGGTCACTGCCACAGGGGCTGAAAACAATGGAAAACCCAACATTCTGAGTTATCACCAGAAGAGAAATAGAGGGACAATGTACCAATAATTGATACTTGCTTCAGTGACAACCATCTAAGAGGGCATTTCACTCACTTTGGAGAGATTTCCTCTCACTTCCTGTTTCTGCAGAAATACAAAGGAAAGGTGGTTCCCTCTAGATGGGCCACAGACAACTGGACCATTCCATACTCTACAAAATGTAATAAAATGTTTTGGCTTTAGATAATTCCTTAAGAGGAAATGTCCTGCCAAAAGAGGGTTAATTAGTAGTGATGCAGCTACCACCAATTGGTGGCAATGTGAAAATTAGAAACAGCGGAATCATGTCTTCGTCTTTCTTTGCCGTCGTCTGGTCTGTTATTTTTTAGAAAAACAGAATAAATAATAAGCATTTTGTACTTTTGTGTTGATGCTAATTATATCTCATTATCTTGTTCTTTCCTTCTTGTGATAAGCTTACTTGTAATACAAAAGGTCACTTAAGTCTTCAAGAAGGCTAGGAAGTCAGTTTCATGCCTGGTGTGCCTTTGGAGCTTTTTTTGTGCATTTATTTAAATGATGTGTAAACATTTAAAGGGGTAGGTAGGAATTTTATTGTAGAAGAGAAATGCAAGGTCTCTTCTGCAGTAAAACCTACCTACCTGCTTGCTCACAGCAATCTCCAGACTGTAAACTGAGCATGTGCAGATCAGTTTACAGCAATTGGGCCAATCCTGTGTGCTGGTATGACTAGCTCCTGTAAATGCGAAGGAGTGACTCATCCTGCGCTGGCCAATGAAGATGGCCGAAACCCGGCTCACAGGAGAAGATGCTGGTGAGAGAGCATTGGGCAGTTGAGTATCCTCACTTTAGTTCCACTTTATGGAAGCCGCAGTATGGTATAAGGCAGCCTTTTTCAACCTTTTTAACATGGGAGGAACCCTTAAGATAATGTTCTAGTCTCAGGGAACCTCTGCTAATAATTTCTATAGCTAAAGATCCTGGTACATTAGTGTAATGATTACTGGGAAGAATGTTCCTTACACTTGTGATCATTGGGAAAAACCCTTCTTTACAAATGGCTAAAAGATCAGTTGTGTCATTGGTTACTTATCTGAGCCAGAAATTGCCCAATGGTTAAGGAACCTCTGGAGGAACCCCAGGGTTCCCTGGAATCTTGGTTGAGAATTACTGGTATAAGGTAAGAAACAGGTATGATCACAATCATGTCTGCCTATTTTTTATTAACGCCTAAAGGCTTGTACACACAATAAGAAAATCTGATGGGAAAATTCGTCCGACGACCGATCTATCGATTTTCGGATTGTTAGTATGGTGCTTTCGACAGCCGACTCCGACTTATCGGATGACAAAATCCTGATGCACAGGCTATTAAATTTTTGTCCTCTGTCAAAACAACGTCCGATTTTCGTCTCATTAGTACAGATTTCGACGGAAAAAAATCTTAAGAGCAAGACTAGGCATGCTCAGAGACGAAAGAACACATACAAAGCAATCCAACACATGACATCACTTCTGAAGTAGAATTCTGTCATACGGGAAAATTCGTATGAAAATAACCTCTTCACTTTCCACATCAGGCTAGCATGCCACAAAAAATGGACGACAGATCGTTTGATAATCTGATCGTGTGTACGGGGCTTTAGTCTAGTTTACATTTTTTTTTTTTAAGCAGAGTTCCGCACCCCCCCCCCCCCTCCAAAAAAGAAAAGTAAACAGCTACATATACTGTGGCTGCTGACTTTAAATATTAGGACACTTACCTGTCTTGGAATCCAGCATCGTCCACTCCTCAGCTGATGTTTCCATTGGCTGTCGGGTGCTGCCACCACCATTGCTGGTAACGGAACCCAGCAGTGAAGCTTTGTGAATTTACAGCCTGTTCCCTACTGCGCATGCACGAAGTGCGCTGTGCTCCCTTTACTGGCCTAGCAGAAGGGGAAGTAGAAGGGTGAAGAGGGGGGCTGAACTGCTGACGTACCTCGCCGCAGCGAAGTCCGACAGAAGTGGGGACAGCGTACGTGTCAAAAACAGGTACCTGCTCCCCCCTCCCCCTAAAAGGTGTTAAATGTGGCACCTTTGGGGGGGAGGAATCAGATAAGTGTAACTTCTACTTTTTGGATGGGACTTCGCTTTAAGATCAGCACAAGGGATACTACATACATTGATTGAAGTGTGCTGTCTTAGTTGAAATCCTCCATCCTCGGCCCCCTGCATACCCCACAATGGGGGTTAATACAGACCCTGGACCTGTCATACGTACTTGTCAGTGTAGACCATGCCCACCTTTTCTGCCCCCTCCTCTTCCATTCACAGAAGCCGTACTATAGCTTTCATCAGTGAAAAGCATTTTCATTGATGGAAGTGCTTTTCCATGATGGAAGCTGGAGTATAGCTTCTGAGAATGCAGGAGGGGATGGAAAGGACAAGCATAGTCAACACTTTTGTTGAGTGCCTGTGACCGGTCCAGCAGCTGTATTAACCCACACAGCATTGGAAAATTACCGCTGGGGAGTGGGGGGCACAAGGGACATGTCTCATTAAATGGTTAAAGTATTGTCTCTTGTGCTGATTTTTTTTCTTTTTCTTTTGTTTACCTAAATGTAGGTTTTGAAGCAAATTTGTAGGTCTGATGCTCTTGTTCCAGTATGGACTATGCACAGTTCTTCTTGGCCGGCAACTGGTGATGCAGGTGTTACATACATACCTGTATTTTGATCTGCACTGCAATCAGTGTACACTAGAAGGAACATTTCTAGGAAAGGTCTTCTTTTTTTTTTTTTTTTGCAAAAATACTTTAATATTCTATATTAGATATTCTGTCAATATCAAAGTATTTTATTTAAATAATGTTCCACTTTAAATAAAGAAGAGCATGGAGCTTGGATTAAGGAGTGTAAATGATTATGTTGATACATAAAACTATATTTTGTTTTACTGCAATTTTAATAGAAATTCTGTGTGAAATTCGATTTTGCATGCTTTCTAGCACTGTACACACCTGCCTTAAATAGCGATCATGCTTTGGGGCATTACAAATGGTGCATTTACTCTTAAATTCAGATGCAGAGAATGGATTCTGTGATAACTGGCAGCTGACACTTTTCTTCTGCTGTCTTCTAAATCTGGGAATGGGGACAGCTGTTTTCAGAGAACTTATTCCGTTTTCACATGAACCAGACAGAAAACTATTTCATTAATCCTTGCTTGACAAGAAGAACAAATAGGGCTGTATGTATGCAATCCTTCTCTGCCTTTACAGCATTTGAGTTTGGAAAGTGAAGGATATTGTGGAAAAAAAGAAAGTTCCCTGGGTATTATTGTTGGTATTATATTACTAATAATACAGTACATTTCCAAAAGATCTTTCAGCTAACTTGGCTTTGTGATAGCCACTGACTCTGCAATTCTTTTTTTTTTTTAATTGCTCACCACAGGCTTAACCTAAGGGAGAGCATCGATATGCTAGGAAATGCTGTATAGGTGCTGAATTTACACCTACATCTATCAATATTTTCAGATCTCTTTACAATTTTATTACACTGGAGGAGTTTTGCAGCCCATAAATTAGAAACAGAATAGACAGCAGCCTTAGCGCCGGTTCACACTGGCGCGACGCTACTTTCAGGGGCGACCTCCGAGATCGCGGTGCGAGCAGCGCGCCGCGACCTCGGAGCGGCCGCCACAGACTTCATAACATTGAAGTCTATGGCGGTCGCCTCCTGGTCGCCCCAAAGAAGCTCCGGACCCTTTTTCTAGGTCGGAGCGACTTGTGTCGCTCCTATTAGAACGGGTCCGTAGCTTCCCTATGGGAGGCGACCTGCGGCGACCTGTGAGGCGACCAGGTCGCCTCACAGGTTGCCCTAGTGTGAACCGGGGCTTACTGTTGCAGTAAATGTCATTCTTTGTATTAGGTCACATAGAATACAGGCAAATTATTTGGTTTCTGGAAGCCCATTATCTGAAATGGCCTAATTTATCAAAAAGAAAATGAACATGAATGCAAGTATCATTTCTTTTTTTTATTATTGCTATGTTCGGTTTCCAGAGGACCAAATGCATGAAGTATTTTGTCCCATCATTCCATGTGGTGTTGCTGGCTAGCTCAGCCTTTTTCAACCAGGGTGCCCAGAAACCTGAAGGTTTCTTCAGGGGTGCCTTGACAAAATGCCTAAAAATTGCCAAAAAATGATACGCAAGCCGGTTGTGGATGAAGCCTGCCTTTTAGTTACACAAAGCTACAGGATTTCATTATGCACCATTACAACCTTGTAGATCCTAACGACCAATGGCATCAACCATTGATACGGAGGATGTCAGTCACCTGCATAGCATTCTTGTTTGACCCTCCACTGCCCCTCTCCTTCAACGTTGGTGTCACATTAAGTGAGTGATGGAGAAAAACTGAGGGAGAAGAGAAACATTGGAACACTAGTCAGTACCAGTTTGTAAAAGTGTATTTTTTTTGAAAGAATAAATCACCTCTAATGTTGGGTGTCCTACGTGTGTGGATGTTGCTACATTATGTAAAATTATTAGAATACTTTTACATTTTAGAATGGGGTGCCTCAAGACTGTCCAAAATATTTAAAGGGTGCCTTGAAATTTAGTCCATGATTTTTAAAGGGTGCCTTAACTGAAAAAAGGTTAAGAAACACTTAGCTAGCTACATGGTCAGACAGGATATCCCACACCCTCTCCCCGCAGTTGTCCGACAATGCATTTAGCAAGTAGATGGCTGCATTGAGAGCCAGCCCTTATGTCTGGCTCTTAGCAAGCGCCGGCAAGAGGAATAATATGGGATGGAAAACAGACACCTTCATCCCTCTCTGCATTCCTCTTGCCGACAGTTGTCATGGCGTAAGTGCCTGAAGCTAGAGAGGAGTGCCAGCTATCAATGGAAAATGCCTCCTTGCTAACTGCATTGCTGGAAAGCCATTGGGGGGGGGGGGGGGGTATTGTTGCCCACATAGCTAGCCTTCCACATTGTGTAGAAAGATGGGCCAAGGTAATACATAGACTTTGTTCCCTGGGGGATAGAACCCTGGAATAAAAAATAAATGTTTTTCTTTAATTACAGGTCAATGCATACATCGCCACCACACAACGGATCTTCAATAATGTCTAAACATTTTTTTAGATTTATGCATCCATGTTGTGATCGTTCTAATAAATGTTTGGATGCTATTTCAAAGATCCATGGTGTGCTGATGAACTATGCTTTGGTTTCTGATGTTACTGGTTGCTGATGGTTGCAGCCTGCCACTTCCAAGAACATGTGCGATGGGAATATTAAAAAATACATTATTCTTTAGGCCCCATGCACACGGGGCGTTTTTAACGCCGCTGTAAGCCGCGTCAGGCGTTTTCTTTTTGCAGCCTAAAAACGCCCCTCCATGTTATTCTATGGCCTCATGCACACTCAGATGTTTTTGAGCTGTAAGTGGCCTAGGCGTTTTTAAGCTGCAACAAGAACCCACGACCTGCGCGTTCGGAGGACCAGCGTTAGAGCGTTAAAAACGCCTGACGCTGCTAAAAGCTGAATAATGTTGCTATAACGTTGCTTAACGTGCGTTAAGCCACGTTATACGTTTTTTTTTTCTTCCATTCAAAATCAATGGTTCCCTATGGGAGCCTATTGATTTGAATGGAGGTCGCACCGCAATACCGCAAGTCGGATCCGACTTGCGGGGCGACTTGCGCTGTGGGAATCTTGAGGGGGAACTCCACGCCAAAATGGGAAAAAAACGGCGTGGGGGTCCCCCCCCCAAGGTTCCAAACCAGGCCCTTCGGGTCTGGTATGGAATTTGAGGGTAGCCCCATGCCGAAAAAACGGCGTGGGGTCCCCCCCAAAATCCATACCAGACCCTTATCCGAGCATGCAGGCCGGCAGGCCAGGAAAGGGGAGGGGACGAGCGAGCGGCCCCACCCCCCCTGGACCACACCAGGCCACATGCCCTCAACATGGGGGGGGTGTTGGTGCTTTGGGGCAGGGGGAGCTCTGCACCCCCCACCTCAAAGCACCTTGCCCCCATGTTGATGAGGACAAGGGCCTCATCCCCACAACCCTGGCCGGTGGTTGTGGGGGGTCTGCGGGCAGGGGGCTCATCGGAATCTGGAAGCCCCCTTTAACAAGGGGGCCCCCCAGATCCTGGACCCCCTCCCTATGTGAATGGGTATGGGGTACACTGTACCCCTACTCATTCACCACATAAAAGGCAGTGTATGGAAATAACGACAGGAGACGTTTTGGAAAGTTTATTAAAAATCTTCATCCGACTCTTCTTGTGTTCTCCTCTCCGGGGTCTTCTCCTCTCCAGGGTCTTCTGCTCTTTTGCTGTCCGCCCTTCTTGTCTTCTCTCCGGGGTCTTCTGCTCTTTTGCTGTCCGCCCTTCTTGTCTTCTCCTCTCCGGGGTCTTCTGCTCTTTTGCTGTCCCCTCTTCTTGTCTTCTTCTCTCCGGGGTCTTCTGCTCTTTTGCTGTCCCCTCTTCTGCTGTCCTCTCCTTTTCTTCTCCTCTCCGGTCTTCTGCTCTTTTGCTGTCGGCTGTCGGCTCTTCTTCCTCCGGTCCTCCTCCGACGACGTCTCCGCTGATTATGCCTATCTCCGGTCTCTGCAGCTTATTATATAGCCATTAGGGGCGTGGCCCCGATGACGTCATCGGGAGGCCCCACCCCTCATGTCACAGATGACGTCAGAATACATTGACACAGCGTGGAAGATTCCTCCATCCACTTCACTTTTTTTTTTTTTAGATCATCCTACTGACCAATTTAAGGTCAGTTGTCAATAGATATGCAGCTGTTTTTGGAATTGCTAATTACAAAACTAATCTAATTGTTGTAAGCAGTGCCTCACAATAATTTCCAAGTGCATGCTTGGCTAGGGAGTTTTTATAGCCAGCTGGTGAAAGAAGCAATCTTTCACTAAACATCTGTTGAGCACAATGCTTCAGTAAGTTAGTAACACTTGTTGGAATGAGTGGTGGGATTTTTGGTGGCCATTTCAAGGCTCTGAATATGTTCCACCTATAATCACTGGGAGAAACGGAGAAACACTTCTAGGAATCCTGATGGCTATATTGCTAATAATGTCATATTGTAAAGAATTTTTGTAATGTCGAGATCTCGGGAGCTGCACAAAGAAGGAATGATTTTGCAGGGAAATATATTCTCTGATATCTCGCAGCAAAAGAATGTCAGCGGAGTGTCGTGTAATTTACTTCTATGAGATGAGATGAGTTCTCTTCAGCGATCATCAGAGAGAAGCTGAACCATCTCCAAGCTGGAAGCTAACACTTGCATACCAAATGTAACATTCCCTCGACATTAGAATACATGAATAAATAACACACCTTTCCATCTATTATGAATTGCACTGTGCTCACCTGTGTGAGGGGTCATTCTACCGGGACTTGGCGGCAGTCATGGGCCATATGAGAGATGAACACTTTCCTCACACAGGTTTGTTAGGAAAATGTATTATTTATACTTAGCTTCCATGTTGCAATTCATTTTTCCTTTTTACTTTATAGATCATGCCAGTTGATTAAAGTAATAGTAAAGGCTCATTTTTTTTTGCTTGTTTTAAAATAACAAATATGTCATACTTACCTATAAATAAGTGCCTGAACCCCTGCGCTACTATGTGCACACAAATGGATTGTGCAAAGAAAATATAAAAGACTATGACGTGTCTAATATCTATGTTGGGGTCTGCCGCTGTGAACCTGGTGGTGTTCTTATTGACTGTAAATAGTAAAAAAAGTAAGTAGGTGGTACAGCGCTCCCCTATAGTTACTATTTAAAATGCCACGATGAAAGCACACTATGGGCCTAATTCAGTATAAGTTTGGAGTAGAGCTGCTCACTTCTCCAGAAATAACTCCAGCCTAAACTCATTGCATCCTAATTAGGTAAGTGGCTGGAGTTAAACCATCAACTAGATGCTTTAATGAATTCGGAGTTGGAGTTAACTTAGACTGAATTCGGGTTTGGAGTTAACTTAGGCTGAATTTGAGTTTGGAGTTAACCAAATTCCCTTTGTGTTTTTCATAAAAGGAAATTTGTCTATTCTGAATCACTATTACACAGCAATGTCATCTATTATGGTTTATTTTAATTTTAAGGTATAGTTATGTATCTTATGTGTTTTAACCTTTAGATTTTCTAATAGCAGACTACACAGCTGTCTAATTAGCAGTCTTCATTCTTTATTCATCTGAAACTTTCAGGCATATCTGATTGTATTCAGCACTTTGGTGTAGTGGGCTAAGCTCACAGCTAAAGATTGCTAGGTCATGAGTTCAAGGCCAGACCATGATAACACCCTGTGTGCCATAATTTTTTTTGGCCACATAGTAATACATTGGCTACATCACCTAAAATTGCATGTCAATGGCCATGTATATTCAAGAAACAAACATGCATATGTGCAGAGTGCAATTATGCATTTGCCAAGTTTCAGTATTTATTTATAGCTGTCTAAAATTTAGGAAGGTGATGGCACACTTGGGATTTGAACTCATGCTCTCAGTGTTTATAGCCAGGAACACTAACCACTGAACCATTGAGCTGGGCATGATTACCCCTGGAATATTTATTCCCATGTTTCAATAGTTAACCACTTCCTTACAGGGCAGTTACACCCCTTCCTGCCCAGGCCAATTTTCAGCTTTTTATACTGTTGCATTTTGAATGACAATTCCGCGGTCATGCAACCTTGTACCTAACACAAATGTATCACAGTATTTTCATTAAAAAAATAGTGCTTTCTTTTGGTGGTATTTGATCACTGCAAGGTTTTTTTTCTATTGGCAAAAAGAACACCTAAATGTTTGACCCCTAAAA